>NC_092717.1:9418965-9593690 GCF_047496885.1 Scyliorhinus torazame
TGTGGAGACAGTGATTGCCAATCCGCCTGCGACAGTGCACACAGTGTGGGGACAGTGATTGCCAATCCGCCTGCGACAGTGCACACAGTGTGGAGACAGTGATTGCCAATCCGCCTGCGACAGTGCACACAGTGTGGAGACAGTGATTGCCAATCTGACAGTGCACACTGTGTGGAGACAGTGATTGCCTCTCCGCCTGCGCAGTGCACACAGTGTGGAGACGGTGATTGCCAATCCACCTGCGACAGTGCACACAGTGTGAGGACAGTAATTGGCAATCTGCCAGTGCACACAGTGTGGAGACAGTGATTGCCAATCCGCCTGCGACAGTGCACACAGTGTGGAGACAGTGATTGCCAATCTGCCAGTGCACACAGTGTGGAGACAGTGATTGCCAATCCTCCTGCGACAGTGCACACAGTGTGGAGACAGTGTTTGCCAATCCGCCTGCGACAGTGCACACAGTGTGGAGACAGTGATTGCCAATCCGCCAGCGACAGTGCACACTGTGTGGAGACATTGATTGCCAATCCGCCTGCGACAGTGCACACAGTGTGGAGACAGTGATTGCCAATCCACCAGTGCTCACAGTGTGGAGACAGTTATTGGCAATCCGCCAATGCACACAGTGTGGGGACAGTGATTGCCAATCCGGCAGTGCACACAGTGTGGTGACAGTGATTGCCAATCCGCCAGTGCACACAGTGTGGTGACAGTGATTGCCAATCCGCCAGTGCACACCGTGTGGAGACAGTGTTTGCCAATCCGCCTGCGACAGTGCACACAGTGTGGAGACAGTGATTGCCAATCCGCCAGTGCACACAATGTGGGGACAGTGATTGCCAATCCCCCTGCGACAGTGCACACAGTGTGGAGACAGTGATTGCCAATCTGCCTGCGACAGTGTACACAGTGTGGGGACAGTGATTGCCAATCCGCCAATGCACACAGTTTGGAGACAGTGATTGCCAATCTGCCAGTGCACACAGTGTGGAGACAGTGATTGCCAATCCGCCTGCAACAGTGCACACAGTGTGGAGACAGTGATTGCCAATCCGCCACTGCACACAGTGTGGGGACAGTGATTGCCAATCCGCCTGCGACAGTGCACACAGTGTGGAGACAGTGATTGCCAATCCGCCAGTGCACACAGTGTGGGTCAGTGATTGCCAATCCGCCAGTGCACACAGTGTGGAGACAGTGATTGCCAATCCGCCTGCGACAGAGCACACAGTGTGGAGACAGTGATTGCCAATCCGCCTGCGACAGAGCACACAGTGTGGAGACAGTGATTGCCAATCCGCCAGTGCATACAGTGTGGGGACAGTGATTGCCAATCCGCCTCCGACAGTGCACACAGTGTGGGGACAGTGATTGCCTATCCACCTGCGACAGTGCACACAGTGTGGAGACATTGATTGCCAATCCGCCAGTGCACACAGTGTGGAGACAGTGATTGCCAATCCGCCTGCGACAGTGCACACAGTGTGGAGACAGTGATTGCCAATCCGCCAGTGCATACAGTGTGGGGACAGTGATTGCCAATCCGCCTGCGACAGTGCACACAGTGTGGGGACAGTGATTACCAATCCGCCAGTGCACACAGTGTGGGGACAGTGATTGCCAATCCGCCTGCGACAGTGCACACAGTGTGGAGACACCAACCACTCTCTGGGTGAAAAACATTTTCCTCACATCACTTTCACTCCATTTGCCAATGATTTTGACTCTGTGCCTGTAGTTCTTGATGTTGAGACGGGACAGTGTCTCACTGTTTTCCCTGTCCAAACCCTTCAGGATCTAGAATACCTCAGTCAGCGGCTGGATTCACTGCCGTTCACTGGCGGTAACCGAGTTCCCGATGCGGCGGAGAATCCAGCGTCAGGAAGAAAAACGGGATCAGCACCGGGTGCTGATTTGTTTCGATGTGCTGATTGCTCGCTGGGAGTGTCATCGAGGCGCTCGTCCAGATCTCCCACCCACTGCAGTGGGACCAGAGAATTTCGTGCTATGTATATGGACAGAGAATCTCGCCCATAGTCTCCCGAATGGAGCCTCCTGCCCCAAGTCTCCTCTCAGTCTTCTCCCCCCCCCCCCCCCCCCAAGGAAAACACCCCAATCTCTCCAATCTATCCTCATAGCTCCAGTTTTTTATCCCGGGAATCTTTCTTGTGAATCTCCTCTGTACTTTCTCCAATGCCGTCGCATCCTTCCTCAGGCCTGGCACCAGAACTGGATACAGCTGACGGGCGAACTCCTTTGAATCGGGCCATGGGTTAACTTCCACGTAGCCAGTGCCCCCCAAATCCTTTCCCATTGTGAGGCCGTCTCGAGACTTGAAAATTGCTGTGACAGTCGTCAAGGGGGGATGCAGGGAATGGCCAATCCTCTGTGAGCACAGGGGTGGGTGGGGGGGGTTTAATTAAGTGATTTTGAAAAACCTACCTTTTCTGTGTTCTTATTGGAGCAGGAATCAGACCTCAAAAATTGATCATTTAGGCCACACCCACCATTTTTTTAAAAAAGTGATGACTTAAAGGGGCCTCGTGGTTGTCAACATTCGGCGAGCGCGTCAGATCTCCGCGGCTACCATTGCTGTCTGAGAGCTCGCAATCCCAGAACCCCGTCTCGCCGACCCCCAGTTTGGGGGGGCCTGCTCTACACCATCAGAATGGACACAAAAGACCTTCGCTTGCCACCTCGACCGAAATCCAACACCCTCTACAATGCAGCAGCCTCAGCGTTTGCACGTGCAGGAAATGTCGCGCCTGGCAGCAAGGTGGAAGAAACGATGCCAGCATTGAAGATGGCTAAAGTCAAGATCAGTTAAACCGACACTGTTGCACTTTGGAGGTTGACATAAGACCAGAAGATGCAGGAGCAGATGTCCCAGAGAATCCGATCTGTCTCAATAAGGTCACCTCTCATTCGTCTAAACTCCAATGAGCGCAGTCCCAACCCACTCAACATCTCCTCATAAGAAAATCCATAAGATGCTTCAGAGGATTGTTGTCAAATAGAATTTGGCACCAAATCGTATAAATCAGCACAGAAAGATCCATAAACGGAGAGCTGATGGAATTGTGCACCTTTTTTTTCAACCTTTGGAACAATCTCAAATTGTTCTGAGACCCGCTCATTTTCTCAAAGAACAAAATGTGGATGACCTTTTCCAGCAAATAACAGATGGTTCTGGACTAACATCTACATGTGACGTTCCTCAGTGATTTGATGACTGCTCTTAAGCGACGCAGGACTAGAGCCAGATCTGTGATATACCAATGGCCATCTGTTAGTTTACATGTGAAATGAAAGCAGTTATCAATCAAATATAATTTTTCAAAGCTGGTTCCCTGGATGTAATCATGTTACGTATTTTGAGAATATCGCAAGGCTAAACAGGTCCCACATGAATGATTATACTCACGCTGAACTCAGTCTAACCTGCGTCTGTTCGATTTTGTGTTGCAGAGGCATGGGTGGGAGAAGGAAAGTCAATGGAAAGGGAGAAAGGTTGCTACAAACGCAGGTTTTTTTCCTTACGCTTCACCATGATCTTCCTCATAAAGCATTGCAGAATTAATCCTCCTTGCCTTGTCAGGAGAGGCGGAGCTGATTGCGTCCACCTACTGACTCTAACACAGTATTGGCTCACCTCACATTGAGTTGCCTGTGGGCTAATGTTTTATATAAAAACAACATCATAAGGCCCATCATTCTCCTGAACCTGCCCGGGGGTAATTAGTACAGAGCGCATCAGCAGTGCGGCAAACAATCTTCAGGGTCCAAACCTCCCCTGGAGTCACAATACCACATGGTTGGCATGCCTGGTGACAAGCGTTTGGGTACAGGGCCAGGCGCAAGTAGATGTCTGGGCATTGCCTGAGTTTTAGGCCCCCACCCCCCAACACCCTTTAAAGGGGTTTGCACAGGTAAAGCCCAAATAGAGATGCTGGAAGGACCGGTTTTCAGGAGTTCACGGTGCAGGATTTGTACCTGGGCATCTACTGATGCGGAAGAGTAGGTTTCCAGAATGTTTTGTTGCCCCGCGTGTGAGTCAGACCTCTGTGACACGCGTGACCATTTATTGATGTATGTTACGGTGAAGGGAGATCAAAGATATGAGTGGAGCTGTTCTGCGTTGCTGAGAAAGTAAATCCAGGTTTTTGACCCAGCGATACACTTCCAAGCCAGGATGGTGAGTGGCTTTGGAGGGACACTTGCAGGTGGTGGACTTCCCATGAGTCTGCTGCCCTTGTCCTTCGAGATGGTAGAGGTTGAGGTGGTGGGAACCACTCCGGCGTCGGGCCGCCCCAAAGGTGTGGATTTCTCCGCACCTTTAGGGGCCAAATCCTCACCTTGAGGGGCTAGGCCCGCGCCGGAGTGGTTGGCGCGCTGCCGACTGGCGGGAAAGGCCTTTGGCGCCACGCCAGCCGGGGCCGAAAGGACTCTGCCGGTCGGCAGAAGTCCGCGCATGCGCGGGAGCGTCAGCGGCTGCTCGCATCATCCCCACGCATTCACAGGGGGGGGTCTCTCACGCGTCGGCCATGGTGAAGGCTGTGGCCAAGGCGGAGGGAAAAGAATGCCCCCACGGCACAGGCCCGCCCGCGGATCGGTGGGCCCCGATCGCGGGTCAGGCCACCGTGGCGGCACTCCCCGGGGCCAGATTGCCCCGCGCCCCCCCCCCCCCCCAAGGACCCTGGAGGCCCGCAAACGCCGCCTGATCCCGCCGGGAAGGGAGGTGGTTAGATTCTCGCCGGCGGGACTGGCATTCCAGCAGCGGGTCTTCGGCCCAGCGCGGGCCGGAGAATCGCCGGGGGGGGGGGGGGGGGGGGGGCGCCGTCCGGCGCGGCGCGATTCCCGCCCCCGTCGACTATCCGGTGCCGGAGAATTCAGGCAACCGGCGGGGGCGGGATTCACGCCAGCTCCCGGCGATTCTCCGACCCAGCGGGGGGTCGGAGAATCCCGCCCCTGAGGTCCCAGGTTCGAATCGCACCAGGGCAGATTTGAATTCAATAAAAATCTGTAATTAAAAGTCTGATGATGATCATGAAACCATTGTCAATTGTCGTAGAAACCCACCTGGTTCACTCATGTCTTTCAGGGAAGGAAGGAAATCTGCCGTCCTTACCCGGTCTGGCCTACATGTGACTCCAGACACACACAGCGATGGGGTTGACTCCTAACTGCACCCTGAAATGGCCGAGCAGGTCACTCAGTACAAGGGTGATTAGGGATGGGCAAGAAATGCTGGGCCAGCCAGCGACCCCCCCATCCCAAGAACGAATAAAAAAGACTCCCGCCACTATGAGTCGATGGCGGAGGGAGTGAATGTTAAAGGTGATGGATGGGGTGCCCATCAATTGGGCTGCTTTGTCCTGGATGGTGTTGAGCTTCTTCAGTGTTGTTGGGGGCCTCACTAATCCAGACACGTGGAGAGAGAACTCACTGCATTTCTAAAGCATCTTTGTCACCTCGAGGTGTCCCAAAGTGCTTTACAGAAAATTCAGTAGATTTGAAATGTAGATGCAGGAAACGTAGCAGCCAATTTGTGCACAGCAAGATCCCAGTTATAGGTAGATAATGTACATTCTAAGTAAATGAATGAAAAAATCAATTTAGGAGTAATTCTCATAGAATCCCTACAGTACAGAATGAGGCCATTCAACCCATTGAGTCTGCACCACCCTCTGAAAGAACATTCCACCCAAGCTCCCTCCCCTGCCCTATCCCAATAACCCGTCAACGTAACCTACACATCTTTGGACACTAAGGGGCAATTTAACATGGCCAATCCAACATGGCCAATCCACCTAACCGACACATCTTTGTAAGAAGCCTTACAACACCAGGTTAAAGTCCAACAGGTTTGTTTCGAATCACTAGCTTTCGGAGCACTGCTCCTTACTCAGGTGAATTCACCTGAGGAAGGAGCAGTGCTCCAAAAGCTAGTGATTCGAAATAAACCTGTTGGACTTTAACCTGGTGTTGTAAGACTTCTTACTGTGCTCACCCCAGTCCAACGGCAGTATCTCCATATCATCCACATCTTTGGACTGTGGGAGGAAACCGGAGCACCCAGAGGAAACCCACGTAGACACGGGAAGAACGTGCAGACTCCACACAGTCACTCAAGGCTGGAATTGAACCCGGATCTCTAACGCTGTGAGGCAGCAGTGCTAACCACTCTGTCACCATGCCAGCCCCTCAGGTAATTAACCATTTATATTTTAAAAGCTTCAATTTAAATCAAATTTGGAAGCAAAGTAAGTTGAAATGCTTCTTTATTTTGCATTTAAAGATCCAGATATTTAAAAGACTTGAACCTGTTCGGAAAACAGTTTTTTAAGCAAGTTAGATTTGTGTTGATGTGTGTTGGGCATAACCTACAGCTTTAAGTTTTCATCTTTAAAGTTGCCTGTTAGTCTGTGGGCATTCAGATGCCTGCATTGAAATTTGTTTTTTACGACCCGAAAGCAGGCACTGGGTATTCAAAAAACTGGGCTGTTGCCACGCAACCAGGAGCCCACACAGAAAATCAGAAGCAGTAAGTTCAATTGAGAGAAGGGCAGTGCAGTTGGAAGCACAGATCCACAGACTCTGCCAGTACAGCCAGGACAATATGCAGGGACAGAAAGCAAGTCCCAGAAACGAAAGGAGAAAGTCCAGAAACCAGGGAGAGGGACAGAAGCAAAGTTTCAAGAAGAGCTTCCGGTCAAAGGAACAAAGAACAAGAAACTGGAAAAGGTTTTGTTTCGGAAAGTTGAGCATGAGGAGCAGAGAGTCTCCCGGTTAATAACAGAGCTGCAAGGTGCAGATCTGGGGACGTTGATTGGGGAGAAACCAAAGATCCAGGGTGACCGAAGGTTGGTGACACCTTACTGTGGGCCTGTGAAGCCGCAGTGTTCTGTTGGCATGGCCGCTTATCTGAGAGAGTGTGTGAGAGACGAAGCTTGAGTGCGCATGGCGATACAGGGCAGAGGAATACTGGAAGGAGAGTTTGAAGCCCTGGAGGTGGATCTTTGGTGAAGACATCCAAGAGAAAGTGTCATTTGGGAGATTATTCCAAAGTGTGTTCTTTGGGAGTGGAGACTGGAAACCCTCCTGTGGAAGACAGACTTCCAGTGAGGCCAGTTGGTTCACAGTGTGACAGGGATCTGGGAGGATTTGATGAGACATCTGTTTTGGGTTTTATCTGTCACTTAGTTTTAGAGTGTGGGGTGCCTGATCACATTTCACCAATTGGTTTACATGGATTGTGTATTGACTGAACCCCAACCAGTCCACCATCTTCCTCACCTTTCCCGCCACCTCCTGGACTGATTTTCCATGCCTGATCCCAGCAGGGTTTGCAATTCAATACGCATTAGCTACCATCTTGCTGCCTACTCGAGACTAAAGGAAAAGTACGAGACGGACATCAAATACATTGGGAAACAAACATTCAAAAGAGACAGACGGCGAGAGGTTGTCTGCACTGCACACGCATCAGTATAGTTTGCCCCTTACACACTTACTCTGCAATAAGCTCCAGGAAAGAAAAGTCATCGAAATACAAAACAGAGGTCAGTACTAAATCCATGATGAATGTCACATGTTGGAAATCTAAATCCCACCCTGGAGACGTTGCTTTGCTGGCACCGAGAAAGGACACAGTGCAGAACACCAAACGAGCAATAATTACGTCCATAGAAAGAGCTCAAAGTTCAGTTTTGTAATTAGGCGGAATGGCCACTCAATTTATCTTTCCTCTTTAATAATCCATTAATAATCCATTAATAATCCATTACCTGTACTACTTTCCTACAAAAGTTTAAAAAGTTTGTAACAACCACAATATCAGTCTAATGGCGTAAGGGGGAGGGAGGGGGCAGGAATTATGAATGTTTCATTCTAAAAAGAAACAAAATGTTGAAATTCCACATTGCTTCCAGTTTACTCCCTTCTCCAGTTGACATGAATCGTCCCCGAGGGTAGTGATGTCAAATCTGTATGTGTAGACAGGTGGCTCACGGAGGGGGTATGGCCATCAGCAACAGAAAAAAGGTTATAATATTTCAGCAAGATCTCTACTCTCACTGAGGAGTAATTACCATTGGTTTGGACTGTATACGACAGTGATGGATACAACATCAGAATAATAACACAGCAAGAAGCGGGCTGGCTACAGCCTGAAAATGAACAAGGGGTGGCCTGTAGTGGTAGTGACTGGAGTTCATCGAGCTGGCTAGATTCCCCCAAAACATCTAAACTATCGCACATGTGTTTGTCAAAGTATTTTTACATTTGCTTCTGCACTGCGAAATGACAGCTAGGCTTCGGAATATCGCCCAAGTCCAGAATTTAAAAGCCTCCCCTGAACTTGTTGGTGTTTACCTGGATGCCAAGCAAGGTGGAAAACGTCATTCAGCTCGAAAGGTAGCGATTTCATGTGAACCTAGAGGTCTCCTCCACTATTGATAAGTCTGAAGTTGTATCCGATATGCGGTTCTGGGTGTTGCATTCTGGTGAATGGCTGCCAGGCACATTTTTCAGAAAAAGGACTGTAGCTTTGAAATCATAGAATTCCTACAGTGCAGAAGGAGGCCATTTGGCCCATCGAGTCTGCGCCGACCCTCTGAAAGACACCCTACCTCGGCCTACCCCCCTGCCCTGTCCCCATAACCCCACCCAACCTGCACATCTCTGGACATTAAGGGGCAATTTAGCATGGCCAATCCACCCAACCTGCACATCTTTGGACTGTGGGAGGAAACCGGAGCACCCGGAGGAAACCCACGCAGACACGGGGAGAAGGTGCAAACTCCGCGCACACAGAGACCGGAGGCTGGAATTAAACCCGGGACCCTGGTGCTGTGAGGCAGTCGTGCTAACCACTGTACCACCGTGCCGCCCCGAATCAGGGAGAAAAAGACATCCCCTGCAGCAGACTCCATTGTGTGGCCTCAGCGTCTGGTAAGCGTATGATGCCATCTCTTCAGCACGCACCAAAGTGTCCAAAGTAAACAACACTGTGAAACCTTGAAAACAATATTTGAATATAAAAATGCCTCAAAGTCCGAGGGCAATCATTTCCCAGGGCGAATGTGCGAACTTGAAATCCTGACTGTTACCCAGAAACCAAAATTCTGAAAGTACTGTCAGTCCCTGGGCACGTCGTCATCTGGATGGAGAAACGCTACAGGACAGATATTGTTTAAAGCGGAAAGATTAATTAGGCTGTGGTGCGCACAACATCTGGAGTTCTGTTACTGAGAAGGATCCTGTGAGACAGCAGCAGGTGCGTGTGTCCACGTACAGGGCGCAGTGTTGCTACAGCTGGATCAGGCAGGAACCCCAACAAGGGAACGTGAGCAAAGAACAAGGATGTTACCCCTGGTGTCAAATAAAGGTGCTGCCCTGCTGTAACCAGAGACAAACGCCATTTGGAGGAACCAGAAAGCGTAATTGAGATGGTGCGTATCCCTGCTTCTGACCTGACCTTTTACAGACGTCAAGCCAACTCGTGGCTCATCAATGGCCGGTACGTTTTTTCCCATCCTTCACCTTCAATGTCCCCCTCCCTTCCAAACGTGCCAAATACGTTTTACAAATCCACCCACAACTCTATTATTCTCTCAGTGGATTCGAGGGGCAGCAAGGAGAAATATTTTCACCGAGAGGGTCTGCAACGGTACGGTACGGTAACGGCATGCTAGCACAGTGGTTAGCGCCAGGGTCCCAGGTTCGACTCCCGGCTTGGGTCACTGTCTGTGCGGAGTCTGCATGTTCTCCCCGTGTCTGCGTGGGTTTCCTCCGGGCGCTCCGGTTTCCTCCCACAGGTCCCGAAAGACGTGCTGTTGGGTGAATTGGACATTCTGAATTCTCCCCCTGTGTACCCGAACAGGCGCCGGAATGTGGTGACTAGGGGATCTTCACAGTAACTTCATTGCAGTGATAATGTAAGCCTACTTGTGACACAGTAAAGATTCTTATTATTATTATAACTCACTGCCTAAAAGGGTGGTAGAGGAATAAACTCTCACTTCATACTTGGAAATTCACCGGAAGGGCTGTAATTGACAGGGCTTCAGAACAAGAACAGGATGTTGGAACCAAGCTGGATAACTCGTTCTACGCCGGTACAGACACAATGAGCAAATGGCCTCCTTCAGAGCCATAAGTTCTCTATGTTTTTAACAAGAAGAAATTTTCCCATCTAATTTGATTTTAGAATTACATTTTAATTTCTTTAGCAGAAGCTACGTGTCTGCACTTTGCACCTTTTTCAAGTAGACAAAAGCTGGAGGAACAGTCACTGCTGGCACCCCCTGGGGCAATGCCTTGGCCAATCAGAGCCAACCTGCCCGGTTTGAATTTGAGCAAAGCCGGGCAATTAACTGTTCCGTGCTGCATTCTCCATGGCGACGCCTCCGCCAATCAGAGTCTACTTGCCAACAAATCAGCGCTCTCTTGTCCTGCCGTATAAATTGTTGTCCCCCTCTTACAGTTTGGTCATTTCTGGGCAAAAAGCTGAGACAGGTAGTTACCGTCTGATTCCTTGCGACCGATGACTCCAGGCACCAATGTAGGCACATTTCCAAATCAAGCAGCCCCAATCCAGGCAAACCATTTCTCATTCCCGCCAATATCCTGGAATACCCACTCCAAGCATAGAGCTGGCAGAGTAAATCCCAAAGCACGCACATTTCCCCCAGTGATTTAATTATGATCACTTAGCACACATATCCACATTTCCTTTTTTTTAAATTTAGTGTACCCAATTATTTTTTTTCCAATTAAGCGACAAATTAGCGTGGTCTATCCACCTAACCTGCACATCTTTGGCTTGTGGGGTGAAATCCACGCAGACACGAGGAGAATGTGCAAACGCCACACGGACAGTGACCCGGGGCCGGGATTCGAACTCGGGTCCCTAGTGCCGCAGTCCCAGTGCTATCCACTGCGCCACATGCCATCCCTCATCCACAGATCCAAGCGGGAAAGCAGACCCCTCTGTTCATAGAATTATAGAACCCTTACAGTGCAGAAGGAGGCCATTCGGCCCATCGAGTCTGCACCGACCCTTTAAGCCCTCACTTCCACCCTATCCCCGTAACCCAATAACCCCACCCAACCTTTTTGGACACTAAGGGCAATTTAGCGCGGCCAATCCACCTAGCCTGCACGTCTTTGGGCTGTGGGAGGAAACCGGAGCACCCGGAGGAAACCCACGCAGACACGGGGAGAGCATGCAGACTCCGTACAGACAGTGACCCAAGCCGGGAATCGAACCTGGGACCCTGGCGCTGTGAAGCCACAGTGCTAACCACTAACAGGATAAGAGATCTGCCATCTGGGGCTGAGATGAGGAGAAATGTCTTCATACAGAAGGTTATATAAATTGTTGGAATTCACTACCCAAGGACGCTGAGTTGTTAAGTACATTTAAACAGATGCCCACAGATCTTTGGACACTAAAGAAATGATGGAATGTGGAGATAGTGCTAGAAAGTGTAGTTGAGGTAAAAGACCAGCCATAATGTTGCTGAATGAAGGGACAGTCTCAAGGGGTCAAGTGGCCTCCTTCTGGCCCCATATGTTTTTATGATCATTGATTCTGCTCATTACAGTTTAAAACATCTTCCGCTTGTTCCTGTTATAGGTTAAGAAAACTTGAGCACTTTAGAAAAACACTCTCTTAAACTAGAAAATGTTCTGGTCTGATAAAAGCAAAGCCTGATTTGATGTTAGGATCGCTTCAGAGGACATATGGAACATGAATGAGAATTGCGGGACATGAAAGGGGTCTTTTAGCCTATTGAAGCTTCCTCCTCATCTATTGATGCCATACTTCAGAGAGAAAGGAATTTGGTTCCATTTCACAATCTTGGCGCGTTCTCCCATCCGCCAGTTTTGTCAAACAGAAAACAAATGAGATGCCACTTTGATGCCACAGTTAACTGAAACGCCAAACTTTCATTTTCAAAGTGGCATCTCATTTGTTTTCTGTTCCATTTCCATAAATGCTTATTGTACATGAGAAACAGCACGGAAAGTGGTTGAACCCATCCAAGGGCTAATGGATTTACTCGGGCCCCTGACTGGTTCCCGGGTATGAATTCAGATGCAGGATTCCTATGGTATGCATGTTCTTCTGGTTTTTCCTGTCTTTTCAGGAGCTTTATGTGACCCAGAGGGTACCCTCCTGCCCCTAACTTGGGTTCAAATCCCAGCCTTTCATGGGGCACCTTAAACCCAGGCCCTGTCAACCTTCTCGGGTGGGCGTAAAAGATTCCGAGGGCGGGATTCTCCCATCTGACGGCAGAGTGTTGACGCCGTCGTAAAAACTGGAGAGTTTAACGACGCCATCATCGGACCGCTAAGTGTAGCGATCCTGTGCCCTACAGGAGGCCAGCACGGCGCTGGAGCGACCCACGCCACTCCAGCTGCTGATACCGGCGTCAAACGTGCGCTGCGACTGCCGCGAATGCGTGCATGCGTGGTAGCCTCCTTCTCTGCGCCGGGCCCGACGCAACACGGCGTAGAGCTACAGGGGCCGGCGCAGAGCAATAGCGACCCCCACCACCAGGGGCCGGCCCGCTGATTGGTGGGCCCCGATCGCGGTCCAGGCCACGGCGGAGGCCCCCGCTTCCCCCCCACCCCACCAGGCCGCCCCCGACAGGATGGACGTCGAGGTCCCGCGGGGTCAGACCAGATGTGAACGGCGCCGGCGGGACTCGGGCTTTGTTGGGCGGCCGTTCGGCCCATCCCGGGCGGAGAATCACCGGGGGGGGGGGGCGTGTAGAGAGGCCCCCGACCAGCGCCACGCCGACCGTGCCGGTGCCAATGGCGGCGATCCTCCGGTCACCGGGAAATCGGCGGACCAGCGTCGCGCGAATTCTCCGACCCGCCGTGGGCTGAGAGAATCCCGTCCTCCATCTTCCTTTGAAGAAGAGCAGGGGAATTCTCCCCCATGTCCCGGCTGATGTTTCTTCCTAAATCAACATCACAAAAAACTGGTCGTTATCATATTGCCATTTGTGGGAGCTTGCTGTGCACACCGCTTACGTTACAGCAGCGGCCAAGCACTCTGAGAGGCCTGCCATCATGAACGGTGCTATGTAAATGCAAGACTGTGTTTCCCCACAAGAACACAACTCCAAATGCTCAGGCTACTGATTCTCGTTAAAAGTGCTAAATAGGCACTGTGACCATCCACTGTGTCATCCCGGTACAGCCTCTGTTAAAATTCACCTACAGGTCAGAACGTCCGGCTGGATTCTCTGCTCCCTGATGCCGAAATCGCGTTCGACATGGTATCCGATTTGACGCCAATATCGGGAGCAGCGCCGGTTTTTGTATTCTCCGCCCCCTGAAAAGCGGCGTACTCTAGGAGTACGCTGCGCCGATTATCTACGGCCTCAGGCCATTGCCTGAGACCCGCTCCGCGATGCTCCGTCCCCGGACCGGCCGAGTTCCCGACGCCGTGGGTTATGTGTGCTCACACCATCCGGGATCCCCGCGTGGCGGCTGCGGACTCAATCCGGCACCACCACAGTCGGGGGAGGGCCGATCCGCAAGCAGAGGGGGCTTCATTCGGGGCTGTGGGCGGGCTGTCCGGGGCACGGGCTGCCGAAGGGGGGCCCTGCTTTTGCGGTCCGGATCCACGGGGTGATTCCGCCATGAAGCACGGCGCGGCCGCTGCGGGCCGCCATCGTGCGCGTGCGCAGCCACGGAACGGGACGTGCTGGGGGCCGTATCGCCAGCTGGAGCTGCCAGCTCTACGCTGCCTCCCTGCCGGCCCCCAAACAGGGAATCGGTGGCCGTCTTGCGGCAGTTTTCCAGGTGTAAAAGATCGCCGTTTTCACGCTGGCCTGCGTGATTTAGTCTCCAAAGCAGAGAATCCAGCCCCACATGTTTGCATGGAGAAGGCAGAAACCTCCAACTTGACTTTGAACCTCAAAATCCTTGAAACCGGGACATTTACAGAATCTGAACCGCACGTGACCTCCTTCCACCGTGCTGCGAAGGAGTGTTCCATAGAGGGTTCGAACCTTTGTTGTCTCTCAGGGACCTCTAATCCATTTCAGCTGTAGTTTAGCATTGGCAAAGTAATACTTTATTCATTTCTCTAATAGTTTAACATGATAAAATCAGAAAAATAGCGAAGGTTACATCATGCCCTTTCAAGTCTCCAAATACATTGCAAAGAGCGTCAGGATGAATTACTTTGAAATTAAGTCGTTGTTATTTCGGTAAATGTTACACCTTGCACAACGGTTCTCTAAACAGCAATGAGAGAAATGTTTAACCAATCTATTTTGGTTTGGTCAGTTTTCTGTTTTTTTAAAAAATAATTTTTATTAAAGTTTTCACAAAATATCAACAACAAAATGTAAAAGGAACCCAATAAAATTAAATACAAAACAAAACAACACAGTGCCCCCCTCCCCCTATACATAAATCATAGAATTTACAGTGCAGAAGGAGGCCATTCGGCCCATCGAGTCCGCACCGTCTCTTGGAAAGAGCACCCTACCCAACCCCACACCTCCACCCTATCCCCATAACCCAGTAACCCAACCCAACACTAAGGGCAATTTTGGACACTATGGGCAATTTAGCATGGCCAATCCACCTAACCCGCACATCTTTGGACTGTGGGAGGAAACCGGAGCACCCGGAGGAAACCCACGCACACACGGGGAGGGTGTGCAGACTCCGCACAGACAGTGACCCAAGCCGGGAATCGAACCTGGGACCCTGGAGCTGTGAAGCATTTGTGCAATCCACAATGCTACCGTGCTGCATATATTATATTATTGATATATTATATTAATATAAATAATATATTAACACTCGCCGAAACACATAGCTGTTTCCAAGGGGTGCTCTTTCCAAGGGCCGGTGCAGACTCCTGCACAGTAAGAAGTCTTACAACACCAGGTTAAAATCCAACAGGTTTGTTTCAAACACTAGCTTTTGGAGCACTGCTCCTTCCTCAGGTGCCTCCTGCACTGCAGGGCTTCTATAATCCTACAAGCGCAACAGGCCTGGCAGCATCTGTGGAGAGACAAACAGAGTACCACTCTTCATGGTTACAAGGATAGTTCAGGATAAAAACTAAATAATCTTTATTGGTGTCACAAGTCAGCTGTCTGTGCGGAGTCTGCACGTTCTCCCCGTGTGTGCGTGGGTTTCCTCCGGGTGCTCCGGTTTCCTCCCACAGTCCAGAGATGTGCAGGTTAGGTGGATTGGCCATGATAAATTGCCCTTAGTGTCCAAAATTGCCTTTAGTGTTGGGTGGGGTTTCTGGGTGATGGGGATAGGGTGGAGGTGTTGACCTTGGGTAGGGTGCTCTTTCCAAGAGCCGGAGCAGACTCGATGGGCTGAATGGCCTCCTTCTGCACTGTAAATTCTATGATAGCAAACATAGCAAATATATGCACCCCCTCAGATCCCCCAGTATAGACAAACAAAAATAAAATAGAACCCCCCCCCCCCCTCCCCCCCCACCCCGGGTTGCTGCTGCTGACCATTGTCTACCATTCTGCCAGGAAGTCTAAGAACCGTTGCCACCGCCTGAAGAACCCTTGCACCGATCCCCTTAAGGCAAATTTCACCCTCTCCAATTTAATAAACCCCGCCATATCGCTGATCCAGGATTCCACGCTTGGGGGCCTCGCATCCTTCCACTGAAGAAGAATCCTTAGCCGGGCTACCAGGGACACATAGGCCAGAATACCGGCCTCTTTCGTCTCCTGCACTCCCGGCTCCTCTGCAGTCCCAAATATTGCGAGCCCCCAGCCCGGTTTGACCCTGGATCCTACCGCCCTCGACACCGTCCTCGCTGCACCCTTGCAAAACTCCTCCAGCGCTGGGCATGCCCAGAACATATGGGTGTGATTTGCTGGGCTCCCTGAGCACCTAACACACCTGTCCTCACCCCCAAAAAACTGGCTCATCCTTGTCCCGGTCATGTGTGCCCTGTGCAGCACCTTAAACTGTATGAGGCTGAGCCTCGCACACGAAGAGGAAGAGTTCACCCTCCCTAGGGCATCTGCCCACGTCCCTTCCTCGATCTCCTCCCCCAACTCCTCCTCCCACTTACCTTTCAGCACCTCCACCGAGGCCTCCTCCTCCTCTTGCATCACCTGGTATCGTGCCGAGATCTTCCCCTCTCCAGCCCACGCCCCCGAGAGCACCCTGCCCTGTACCGTGCGTGGCAGCAGCAGCGGGAATTCCACCACTTGCCGCCTGGCAAACGCCCTTACCTGTAGATACCTAAAGGTGGTTCCCGGGGGGGAGCCCGTACTTCTCCTCCTGCTCACCCAGGCTCGCTAACTTCCCATCCACAAACAGGTCCCCCAACCTTCTTCTCCCTGCCCTGTGCCACCCTGAAAACCCTCCATCCATTCTCCCTGGGACAAACCGGTGGTTCCCCCGTATCGGGGTCCACACCGAGCCCCCCCCAAGTACCCCCTGTGTCGCCTCCATTGCCCCCAAATTTTGAGGGCAGCCGCCACCACCGGGCTCGGGGTATACCTCATTGGAGGCAGAGGCAGCGGCGCCGTTGCCAGCGCCCCCAGACTCGTACCCTCACAAGACGCTGTCTCCAGCCTCTTCCATGCCGCCCCCTCCCCCTCCATCACCCACTTGCGCACCATCGTTGCATTGGCGGCCCAGTAGTACCCACAGAGGTTGGACAGCGCCAGCCCCCCCCTATCTCTACTCCGCTCCAGGAACACCCTTCTCACCCTTGGAGTCCCTCGCGCCCACACAAACCCCGTTATGCTCCTGTTGACCCGCCTAAAGAAGGCCTTCGGGATAAGAATGGGGAGGCACTGGAACAGGAACAAAAACCTTGGGAGCACCGTCATCTTAACCGACTGTACCCTACCCGCCAGGGACAGCGGCAACGCGTCCCACCTCTTAAACTCCTCCTCCATTTGCTTCACCAGCCTCGTGAAATTAAGTCTATGCAGGGCCCCCCAGCTCCTGGCCACCTGGACCCCCAAATACCTGAAGCTCCTCTCCGCCCTTTTTAGTGGGAGCTCGCCAATCCCCCTCTCCTGGTCCCCTGGGTGAACCACGAACAACTCGCTCTTCCCCATGTTGGGCTTGTACCCTGAGAAATCCCCAAACTCCCTGAGGATCCTCATTACCTCCGGCATTCCCCCCACCGGGTCCGCCACATATAGCAGCAAGTCGTCCGCATAGAGCGACACCCTATGCTCCTCCCCACCCTGCACCAACCCCCTCCAGTTCCTCGACTCCCTCAGTGCCATAGCCAGGGGTTCAATCGCCGCACGAAGAGCAGGGGGGACAGGGGACACCCCTGCCTCGTCCCTCGATGCAACCGAAAGTACTCAGACCTCCTCTTGTTCATGGCCACACTCGCCATCGGGACCTCGGACAACAGCCTAACCCACCTGACGAACCCCTCCCCAAACTCGAACCTCTTCAGCACCTCCCACAAGTACCCCCACTCTACCCTATCGAAGGCCTTCTCAGCGTCCATCGCCGCCACTATCTCCGCCTCCCCCTCCCTCGCCGGCATCATAACAACATTCAGGAGCCTCCGCACATTCGCGTTCAACTGCCTCCCCTTCACAAACCCCGTCTGGTCTTCGTGGATGATCTGCGGCACCCAATCCTCAATTCTCGTGGCTAAGACCTTTGCCAGCACCTTGGCATCTACATTTAACAATGAAATTGGCCTGTAAGACCCACACTGCAGAGGATCCTTGTCCCACTTCAGTATCAAGGAGATCAGTGCCCGGGACATCGTCGGGGGCAACGCCCCCCTCCCTTGCCTCATTGAAGGTCCTAACTAGCAACAGGCCCAACAGGTCCACATATGATTTTGTAAAATTCGACCGGGAAACTGTCCGGCCCCGGTGCCTTCCCCGCCTGCATGCTCCCTATCCCTTTGGCCAACTCCTCCAACCCAATCGAGGCCCCTAACCCCGCCACCAGTCCCTCCTCCACCTTCGGGAACTTCAGTTGGTCCAGAAAGCGGCCCATCCCACCCTCCACCAGTGGGGGCTCGGACCGATACAGTTCCTCATAAAAGTCCCTGAACATAAGAACATAAGAACTAGGAGCAGGAGTAGGCCATCTGGCCCCTCGAGCCTGCTCCACCATTCAATGAGATCATGGCTGATCTTTTGTGGACTCAGCTCCACTTTCCGGCCCGAACACCATAACCCTTAATCCCTTTATTCTTCAAAAAACTATCTATCTTTATCTTAAAAACATTTAATGAAGGAGCCTCTACTGCTTCACTGGGCAAGGAATTCCATAGATTCACAACCCTTTGGGTGAAGAAGTTCCTCCTAAACTCAGTCCTAAATCTACTTCCCCTTATTTTGAGGCTATGCCCCCTAGTTCTGCTTTCACCCGCCAGTGGAAACAACCTGCCTGCATCTATCCTATCTATTCCCTTCATAATCTTATATGTTTCTATAAGATCCCCCCCTCATCCTTCTAAATTCCAACGCATACAGTCCCAGCCTACTCAACCTCTCCTCATAATCCAACCCCTTCAGCTCTGGGATTAACCTAGTGAATCTCCTCTGCACACCCTCCAGTGCCAGTACATCCTTTCTCAAGTAAGGAGACCAAAACTGAACACAATACTCCAGGTGTGGCCTCACTAACACCTTATACAATTGCAGCAGAACCTCCCTAGTCTTAAACTCCATCCCTCGAGCAATGAAGGACAAAATTCCATTTGCCTTCTTAATCACCTGTTGCACCTGAAAACCAACTTTCTGCGACTCATGCACGAGCACACCCAGGTCTCTCTGCACAGCAGCATGTTTTAATATTTTATCATTTAAATAATAATCCCTTTTGCTGTTATTCCTACCAAAATGGATAACCTCACATTTGTCAACATTGTATTCCATCTGCCAGACCCTAGCCCATTCACTTAGCCTATCCAAATCCCTCTGCAGACTTCCCGTATCCTCTGCACTTTTTGCTTTACCACTTATCTTAGTGTCGTCTGCAATCTTGGACACATTGCCCTTGGTCCCCAACTCCAAATCATCTATGTAAATTGTGAACAGTTGTGGGCCCAACACTGATCCCTGAGGGACACCACTAGCTACTGATTGCCAACCAGAGAAACACCCATTAATCCCCACTCTTTACTTTCTATTAATTAACCAATCCTCTATCCATGCTACTACTTTCCCCTTTATGCCATGCATCTTTATCTTATGCAACAACCTTTTGTGTGGCACCTTGTCAAAGGCTTTCTGGAAATCCAGATAAACCACATCCATTTGCTCCCCGTTATCTACCGTACTGTTAATGTCCTCAAAAAATTCCACTAAATTAGTTAGGCACGACCTGCCCTTTATGAACCCATGCTGCGTCTGTCCAATGGGACAATTTCCATCCAGATGCCTCGCTATTTCTTCCTTGAAGACCCCATTGATGCCAACCCCACTCCGCACCACACTCCCTCCCCTGTCCTTAACTCCCCCGATCTCCCTCGCTGCGTCCCGCTTCCGAAGCTGATGCGCCAGCATCCGACTTGCCTTTTCCCCATATTCATAAATCGCCCCCAGGGCCTTCGTCCACTGCGCCTCTGCCTTCCTGGTGGTCAACAGGTCGAATTCGGCCTGGAGGCTACGCCTCTCCCTCAACAGTCCCTCCTCAGGCACCTCTGCATACCTCCTGTCTACCCTCACCATCTCCCCCACCAGCCTCTCCCTCTCCCTCTGCTCTCTCCTCTCCTTGTGGGCCCTAATGGAGATCAGCTCTCCCCTAACCACCGCCTTCTGCGCCTCCCAGACCATCCCCATTCGGACCTCCCCGTAATCGTTGGCCTCCAGGTATCTCTCTCTATGCTTCTTCGGACCCGCTCGCTCACCTCCTCGTCCGCCAACAGCACCACCTCCAAGCGCCACAACAGGCACTGGTCCCTCTTACCCCCCAGCTCCAGGTCTACCCAATGCGGGGCGTGATCCGAAATGGCTATCGCCGAGTACTCGGTATCCTCTACTCTCGCAATCAGCGCCCTGCTCATAACAAAAAGGTCGATCAGGGAATAGGCCTTATGAACGTACGAGAAGAATGAAAGTTCCCTAGCCCCCGGCCTTGCAAATCTCCAAGGGTCCACCCCTCCCATTTGGTCCATAAACCCCCTCAGCACTTTAGCCGCCGCCAGCTTCCTACCCGTCCTAGACCTGGAGCGATCCAGTGCCGGATCCAACACCGTGTTAAAGTCCCCCCCCCCCCCCCCAATTATCAGGCCCCCCACTTCCAAGTCTGGGATCCGACCCAACATGCGCCGCATAAAACCCGCATCGTCCCAGTTCGGGGCATACACATTGACCAGTACCACCCTCTCTCCCTGCAGCTTACCACTTACCATTATGTACCTGCCGCCATTGTCTGCCACAATGCTCTACGCCTCGAACGACACCCTCTTTCCCACCAAGTTCGCCACCCCCCGATTTTTGGCATCCAGCCCCGAATGAAACACCTGGCCTACCCACTCCTTCCTCAATCTTACCTGGTCTGCCACCTTCAGGTGTGTCTCCTGGAGCATGACCACATCCGCCTTCAGCCCCTTCAGGTGCGCGAACACCCGGGCCCGCTTGACCGGCCCGTTCAGTCCCCTTACGTTCCAGGTTATCAGCCGGATCAGGGGACTACCCGCCCCCCCTCCCCCGCCGACTAGCCATAACCCCTCCTCGGCCAGCCACGCACCCGCGCCCCACGCCCGGCCCGCTCCCCACGGCAGCAGACCCCCGTCCCAACCCCCTCTACTCGCTCCAGCTCCCCCTTGACCATACCAGCAGCAACCCGGTTCCCCCCCACACCCCCCAACCCCCCAACTAGGACCCCTCCTAGCTGCATTGCTCCCCCATTGCACTCCCGCAAGTCAGCTGACTCCTGCTGACCCCGACTGCTCCCGCCTCTCCTTCGACTCCTCCCATTGTGGACTTCCCCTCCCCCTCCATTACCCACCAGCAGGTTCTCCGCCTCCCCCTTCCATCCCAAGCGTGGGAAAAAACCCCGCTTCCCGCCCGACCCCACCCACTCCAGCCTTCAGCGCGGGAAAAAGCCCACGCTTTCCACCTGCCCGGCCCCACCTCCTCTGTCGCAGCTCCTTTTACAGGCCCAGTCCCCTCACCCCCGACGTCTCGGGCCTCCCCCTCTCCGCGGGGCCCCATCCCCCCACCGACCATCCACCCCCTACTCCATTTACGTGCCCCCCTCCAAGAGCCCACCCGACAGACCCAACCAAAACAGTGCCCAACCCACCCTAACCACCCACACCGAACCAAAACTAAACAAGAACAAAGAACCCCCCCTCAAAATGTAACACAACAACAACAATTCCCGACCATCCCCACATCCGACCCCCCCATCCCGACCCTCAGTTTGTGTCCAGCTTATCGGCCTGAACAAAGGCCCACGCCTCCTCCGGAGACTCAAAATAATGGTGCCGGCCCTTGTAGGTGACCCACAGACGCGCCGGCTGCAACATGCCAAATTTCACCCCCTTCCTGTGCGGCACCGCCTTCGCCCGGTTGTACCCGGCCCTCCTCTTCGCCACCTCCGCACTCCAGTCCTGGTATATTCGAACCTCCGCGTTCTCCCAACCTGCTGCTCCTCTCTTTCTTGGCCCACCTGAGCATACACTCCCGATCAGCGAACCGATGGAGCCGCACCGCCCGCGGAGGCTCGTTAGCCTTGGGCCTCCTCGCCAACACTCTATGGGCCCCTTCCAGCTCCAGGGTCCCCTGGAGGGACCCCGCTCCCATCAGTGAGGTTAACATGGTGACCACATAGGCCCCCATGTCCGACCCCTCCAGCCCCTCCTGCCATTTCTTGTGGAGCGCCTCGTGCTCGCCACCCCCTGGGCCATCTGGGTCTCCAGCAGCTTGTCGATAGAAGCCTTCATCGGCTCCAGCAGGTCCGCTTTGAGCTCCCTGAAGCAGCGCTGGATAACCTCCTGCTGCTCCTGCGCCCACTGCATCCACGCTGCCTGGTCCCCGCCCGCCGCCACCTTGCTCTTCTCCCCTCGCATGTTCTTTGGCTTCGCCACCACCTTTTTAGTCGCCCCGCTCCTGGTCCAAGCCATACACTGTCGGGGGAATGTTGCAGTCTTCTTCCCACACCGGGAAATGTCAAAAAAATGCCGTTGGGGACCCTGAAAAGAGCCCAA
Source organism: Scyliorhinus torazame (assembly GCF_047496885.1). Classification (NCBI taxonomy): domain Eukaryota; kingdom Metazoa; phylum Chordata; class Chondrichthyes; order Carcharhiniformes; family Scyliorhinidae; genus Scyliorhinus; species Scyliorhinus torazame. The sequence continues at coordinate 9,441,143 of NC_092717.1, forward strand.
AAGTCCGTTCCAAGTGGGAGCTGCCAAACATGCGACTTAGCTCTGCATCGCCGCAACCGAAAGTCTGGTTTGGTCAGTTGAGAGAATAATGTTACCTCATAGAATTTCAGAGAATTTACAGTGCAGAAGGAGGCCATTCGGCCCATCGAGTCTGCACCGGCGCTTGGAAAGGGCACCCTACCTAAGCCCACTCCTCCACCCCATCCCCATAACCCAGTAGCTCTAGCTACCCTTTTTGGATACTAAGGGCAATTTATCATGGCCAATCCACCTAACCTGCACATCTTTGGACTGTGGGAGGAAACCGGAGCACCCGGAGGAAACCCACGCAGACACGGGGAGAACATGCAGACTCCGCACAGACAGTGACCCAAGCCAGGAATCGAACCTGGGACCCTGGAGCTGTGAATCAACTGTGCTAACCACTGTGCAGCCCATGTACTTGGAGAATATGAATCTTCAGATGATGGCATGGGATCTTTACCTGGGTCATCAGGACAAGCCACCCGACCTCAATTTAACATTTCACCAGAAGACAGTGCGGTTCTCCCTCAGTACTGGAGTGCCAGTGTATATAATGTGCCCTAGCCCTGGAGTGGGTTTGAAGCCACAAACATTTGACAGGCTAGACATTGGAAACAGTATCCCCCTGTCAGAAACCAGTTGTGTTTGAGTGTCTTATTCCTGTTCTGTATTTTATTGTCGCATGTGCTGCGAATGGAAGTTGAGAAACTGAAGGGAAGAGTCAGAGATGGAGCAGGTGAAGCTGAGAGAAGGCGGCAAATTGGAAACAAAGTCAATGAGATCTTCCAATTCATGGTGAGAACAGGCGGGGACACTGATACCATCATCAAATTACCAAAACTAAAGGATAAGGGGGGCGGGGGGGGGGGGGGGGGGTAAGAGCAGAATAATGAATGTTCCGCATACCCCATGAAAAGACAGACATGCGGGCACCCAAAGTAAAGCCTATTATTTGGAGGAAGTGAGTGGATTTGAGGGAGAAGTTGTTCAGAATGGGAACGAGCACAGGCAGGCGGAGGACGACTCGGTGATGGATGGGGGACTGGTTGAGTCTTCGTTCGAGGTAGAAGCTCTGAGGCCATCCTGGTGGGGACAGGAATGTTCTGTTCTGATAAAAGGTCATTGACCTGAAACATTGGGCGGGGCTTTCCGCAGGAGGTGGCTACCATTGGCCGGCAGTGGGACCTGCTGTTGTCAACGTGGTTTCCCATTGAATGTACCCCTCACCGCCAGGAAACCATCCGCGAGACCAGATTATCCCGCCAGCCATTAATCTCTCTCTCCACAGAAACCATCAGAACAGTTGAGCATTTTGTTTTTATTTCAGTTTTCCAGCAACAGTGGTTTGTTACTTTCGTGCTTGATAATATTAATTTAATAATATCGCGCTGGTCTGTTGCAATGTAATTAATCGAACAATGCGCATTACTGTAGTGGTCAAGTACCTCATTACGATGGTGCGCGGCACGCATTGCGAGACCTAGGCACGAACCTCTAACGACCTGCCTTCTAATGTAGGAGTTTCCAATGCCTCACCAGCTCCCCACCCCCCCCCCCCCCCCCCCCCACTTTGTCAATTCTCCACTGCAGGAGACAAACCCTCCGGGACATTTTTAGCAACTGTCAAAACACAGAGGGAGGAAAGTTCTGCACTCCCTTGTGCTGTAATTTATAAGCTTGTGACATGACAGGTAATCACAAGCTTTTTCAAATTCAACACGGTGCTCAATGAAAAGACCATTTGCAACCTGAGTGAAAAATGTTATTCTTGATGATTTGTGGCTGGGATCTCCAGGGTTTGATAACGGAGAACAATAAGACCTCAGTGTAATCCATCCAACATTGGCTCCAGCTTATTTGCTCTGGTGTGCTCATAATTGATTGTGTCCAAGATAAATGGTCCATTGAACTAAAAATACATCTCACAATTATTGCCCTGTTAAGATCGATCAGAAATAATTGGTGGTTTTTTCCTTTAATTTCCTCCTGGCTTCGGTTTATTTTTTAATCACTTTAACCGCCGAACACGACTACAAGGGACCTCCTAGTTATTAAAAATGGAAAATGGTTGCGACACCCAAGGAGGCTGTAGTGATCTGCATATCTGTGTATCTGTGTATATATACAAGGGGTCAATGTAAATGCAATACAACTAAGCAATCACTAGAGGGAGCACGGGAGATGTATAAATACAGACAGACAGGAAGTCAGAGGCACTCTTCACAGGAACGGCAGCTGGTGAGCAGGACACAGACAGGCAGCTCAGATGTAACATAGTATAAGCGCTGGAGAGAGAATGAACTCACAATAAAGCATTTACTTCAACTGTAAGACTGCGAGCTTTATTCAGACACAAGGCATGACACAGTGTTCTTCAAACCTTTTTTCCGGGGACCCATTTTTCCCAACCGACCAACCTTCGGGACCCAACCCGGCCGACTTTGGGGACGCAACCCGCCCGACCTTCGCGACCCACGCCGGCTGACCTGAGCAACCCACGCCGGCTGACCTGAGCGGCCCACGCTGGCCGACCTGAGCGACCCACCATTTTCTCTTACCTTGTTTACTGCTGATAAAAATGGAGGAAATGGTTTTGGGTCCCTTTGGCCCTCGTACTCGCTCCTCCAATGGAACCTGTTGGATGAAGGTAAATTAAATGAATAAAATAAATGAATAAAATGAATAAACACCCCCCCCCCCGAACTTGTAAAACAAAAAGCTGTGACCGTTTCAAAAAATAGTGGCCGCACTGCGCACGTGCGCCCGATCATCAGCTATGCGCATGCGCATAGTTTTGCGCATGCGCGCCGATGAACATGCACACATGCGCAATGCGGCCAAATTTTATTTACATGTTCGCAGCCATTTTAAAGGCCGTTTGTATCCGGCGTTCTTAAAAGCCGACTGCTGCGCGGGGATTAGCGCGATCGGGAGCGCCGCGAAGGATGGCTCCGTGACCTTCCCGACACCCGCCCGCGGCCCACCCGTGGGTCGCGCCCCCGAGTTTGAAGAACACTGGAATAACACATGGTACCAGGAGACTTCAGAACGCTTACTATAAGGTTACATAAGATGCAGACAAAGAAAGATCAAAATGGCAAGAAAACAAAAGACGCAAATCTGGGTCTGCGCATGTGCAGGAAACCGCAGCCGCGCATGCGCAGTTGGAATCAGCCGTTTTGCACGAAGACCGTTCTGTGCATGCGCAAGTCGCGCATGCGCAGTTAAAAGAAGACGTTTGGGGCGCAGATCGATCTGCGCATGCACAAGCCGCGCATGCGCAGTTGAAGAAAAAGCGCACAGTAAAGGAAAATCGATTTGCACATGCGCAATCGATTGGTACGCATGACATCACAAGCATCATGACAGCAGAAGACCCGGACCACACCCACTTAAAAGGGAAATGCCTGGAAATTGAAAAAAAGAGTTTTACGGCTACAAAAAACCCAATTTTTATACCTCGAAAGACAGGACAATGCCTGAACTTCTACCAGCAGTTGAAGATAACATCCGCAGCACCCTGGAACAAGCAGTTTGCACCCAAAGTGAAGAGTGAAGAGCACGCTGACAAATCCAAAACAAAAAAAGATGATTTGTTTATCGAACAATACTACTCAGACATGGCTGAGTTATTCGGATATGCTAATCATAGCATCAGCAACATGGTTGCAAAGCTCAACAGGACTCTACTTATGGTAGATGAATCCAATACCATGATTCAACGGCAGATCGTCGATACATTGGATGACAGCAACCTGTCAAATACCCAAGAAGAAAATGACGCCACAGGGCGAATACTGACGGACTCCATTGAGAGAGCACAGATCGACTCCACAGAGAGACCACTGCACGACTCCACCGAGAGAGCAATGAAAGACTCCACAGAGAGAGCGAAGCAAGCCTCCACAGAGAGAGCGATGAAAGACTCCACAGAGAGAGCGATGAAAGACTCCACAGAGAGAGCGAAGCAAGCCTCCACAGAGAGCTCATTCACAGACTCCAAAATGGAAGCAATTAAACACTCCACAGCAAACGCCATGCATGATCAAGACCATGAAGGTCTAACCACCGTATCTGAGCAACCACAAGCAGACAATGCAAGTCTACCCACTGTATGCGAAAACAGTGACAATGTGATCACAACCGACATACAGGAGGTGCAGGATCACAGCAAGACTGGCAGATCCCAGCCCGTCTGTACAGAAGAACTCAACAATCAGAGTAGGGCTACTCATGAGTCCAGAGAGACCACATTAATTGAAACCTCATCCACTCCAAACTACCCACAAGAAAATGAAATCGTGAAGATTTTGACTCCAGAAGAGGAGCACAAAGAGATCACGGATGAAGCAAATGAAACAGAAATGACTCCAGAAGAGCGGCACCAAGGAAGCACAGAAGAGGAATCAAATCCACCACAAATGACTGATGTCACCAAGACCAATGCAACATCAGATCATTCTCACAATCTTCAAGAAGGAACACTCAGTGAAACAGTAGGTACCACAGAGGACACTGACACCAATAACTTTGAGAATGATTCAAATTATCGGAACAGTCATTGAGCGCAACGAGAACAACAAAAACCACAAGAAGCACAGCAGAAACAAGAACAACAACAGCAACAACACAAACAACAAGAACAACAGCAAAAACTACAAGAACAACAACAAGAACAACAAGAAACATAACAAAGACAACAACAACAACAACAACAAGCACGATAAAAACAACAAGAACAACAACGAAAACAGAAACAACAAGCACAACAAAAACAACAACAAGAACGACAATGACAACAACAAGAACGACTACGAAAACAACAAAGACAGAAGCGGCAGAAACAACAACAATGAAACAACGACCTGTACAACATAGTACAACTCTGCACATGAAGGACAATGCAACAACACACTCCAAAACAATGACAAGAATACAAACATACTATGACATGACAACGAATCTCACAAATTCACATTTGCTCCAGAACAAACAAGCGCACCAGCTTTCAAGCCAGATGACACACTAAATCGATACCACAAGCACAGAAAAAAGTCCACATCTGTGAACATCAGTGGTTCGACCATTCGAATACCTCGTGATGACTTTTTGGTTACTTAAAACACAAGAACACTTGACGACATTCACAAAGAAGTTACAATATTTTTTTTAAAAATATAGTTATTAAAGTTTTTCACCAACACAATTTTTTCCCCTTACAAACAATAACCCCCCCCCCCCCCCCCGTAACAAAATAACACGAAATCGCACTGAGCAAGATATATACATGGCAAAATGGTATTTTTACATAGCTTTATACACTGGCTCTCGCCCGCACGTGCCAGTTTCCCCCATCCTCCATGTTACCTCCTGCTCATCCATCCCCCCAAGCAATCCCCCATCCCCCCCCCCCCCCCGCCCCCCCCAGGGTTGCTGCTGCTACTGACCGACCTTCCTCTAACGCTCCACGAGATAGTCTAGGAACGGTTGCCACCGCCTGTAGAACCCCTGCGCAGAGCCTCTCAAGGCAAACTTAATCCTCTCCAGCTTTATGAACCCAGCCAGATCATTTATCCAGGCCTCCAGGCTGGGGGGCTTCGCCTCCTTCCACATTAGCAAGATCCTTCGCCGGACTACTAGGGACGCAAAGGCCAGAATGCCGGCCTCTTTCGCCTCCTGCACTCCCGGTTCGTCCACTACTCCAAATATTGCTAGCCCTCAGCTTGGCTTGACCCGGACTTTCACCACCTGAGATATTGCTCCCGCCACTCCTCTCCAGAACCCCTCCAGTGCCGGGCATGACCAAAACATATGGACCTGGTTCGCCGGACTCCCTGAACACCTTCCACATCTGTCCTCCACCCCAAAGAACCTACTCAACCTCGCCCCTGTCAAGTGCGCTCTGTGAACCACCTTAAATTGTATCAGGCTGAGCCTGGCACACGAGGAGGAGGAATTAACCCTACCCAGGGCATCAGCCCACAAATCTTCCTCGATCTCCTCCCCCAGCTCCTCCTCCCATTTACCCTTCAACTCTTCAGCTAGCGCTTCCCCCTCTTTTTTCATCTCTTGGTGTATTTCCGACACCTTGCCCTCTCTGAACCATACACCCGAGATCACCCTGTCTTGAATTTCTTGTGCCGGGAGCTACGGGAATTCCCTGACCTGTCACCTCACAAAAGCCCTCACCTGCATATATCTAAAGGCATTTCCAGGGGGTAGCTCAAACTTCTCCTTCAGTGCCCCTAGGCTCGCAAATGTCCCGTCAATGAACAGGTCCCCCATTCTTCTAATCCCCGCCCAATGCCAGCCCTGGAACCCCCCGTCCATCTTCCTCAGGGCAAACTAGTGGTTACCCCTGACCGAGGCTCCCACTGCACCCCTGTGCCGTCTCCACTGGCCCCAGATCCTTATAGTTGCCGCCACCACCGGGCTCGTGATATATTTTGATGGCGAGAACGGCAGCGGTGCCATCACCAACGCCCTCAAGCTCGTTCCTTTACAGGACGCCATCTCCATCCTCTTCCATGCCACCCCCTCTCCCTCCATAACCCACTTGCGGATCATTGCCACATTTGCTGCCCAGTAGTAGCTCCCTAGGTTTGGCAGCGTCAACCCTCCTCGGTCCCTACTGCATTCCAGGAACCCTCTCCTTACCCTCGGGGTCTTATTCGCCCACACAAACCCCATAATACTCCTACCTACTCTCTTGAAAAGGCCCTTGGTGATCACGATGGGAAGGCACCGAAACACAAACAAAAACCTCGGAAGGACCACCATTTTGACCGACTGCACTCTACCCGCCAGCGAGAGCGGCAACACGTCCCATATTTTGAAGTCCTCCTACATTTGGTCCACCAACCTCGTCAGATTCAGTTTATGTAGGGCCCCCCAACTCCTGGCTATCTGGATCCCCAGATACCGAAAACTCCCCACCGCCCTCCTCAGCGGTAGGTCCCCTATCCCTCTTTCTTGGTCCCCGCCTGTAATACAAAGAGCTCACTCTTCCCTACATTGAGCTTATAGCCCGAGAACTCCACAAACTCCCTCAGAGTCTGCATGACCTCCACCATCCCCTCCATTGAGTCCGCCACGTATAGCAACAGGTCATCCGCGTATAGCGACACCCGATGCTCTTCTCCCCCTCGGACCACCCCCCTCCATTTATTAGACTCCCTCAGTGATATGGCCAAGGGTTCGATCGCCAATGCAAACAACAGGGGGGACAGGGGGCCCCTGTCCTCGTTCCTCGGTACAGCCGAAAGTACTCCGACCTCCGCCGGTTCGTCACTACACTCGCCACCGGGGCTCTGTAAAGGAGCTTAACCCAGCTGATAAACCCTCCCCCGAACCCAAACCTACGCAACACCTCCCAGAGGTACTCCCACTCTACTCGGTCAAAGGCCTTTTCCGCGTCCATAGCTGCCACTATCTCCGCCTCTCCCTCCTCCGATGGCATCATTATCACGTTTAAGAGCCGCCGCACATTAGTGTTTAATTGCCTGCCCTTTACGAATCCCGTCTGGTCCTCATGAATCACCCCCGGGACACAGTCCTCAATCCTCGTGGCCAGCACTTTTGCCAATAACTTAGCGTCCACATTGAGGAGCGAGATCGGCCTGTACGATCCACATTGCAGTGGGTCCTTGTCCCGCTTTAGGATCAAAGAAATTGTCGCTTCTGACATTGTCGGGGGCAGGGTCCCCTCCTCTCTTTCCTCATTAAAGGTTCTCACCAGTAGCGGGGCCAACAGGTCCGCATACTTTCTATAGAACTCCACCGAGAACCCGTCCGGCCCCGGGGCCTTCCCCGCCTGCATACTCCCCAAACCCTTGCTCAGCTCCTCCAACACGATTGGTGCCCCCAAACCAGCCGCCTCTTGCTCCTCCACCCTCGGGAACCTCAGTTGGTCTAGGAATCGTCTCATCCCCTCTTCCCCCCCTGGGGGCTGGGATCAGTACAGCTCTTCATAGAAGGCCTTGAATACCTTGTTTATTTTCGTTACTCCCCGAACTGTGGCTCCCCTTCCATCGTTGATTCCCCCTATTTCCCTTGCTGCCGTCCTCTTACGGAGCTGGTGTGCCAGCATCCGACTAGCCTTTTCCCCATACTCGTAGGTCGACCCCTGCGCCTTCCTCCACTGTGCCTCCGCCTTCCCCGTGGTCAACAGGTCAAACTCCGCCTGGAGCCGTCATCTTTCCCCAAGTAATCTTTCCTCCGGGGCCTCTGCGTACCTCCTGTCCACTCTCAAAATCTCCCCCACTAACCTCTCCCTTTCCATGCCCTCTGCCTTCTCCCTATGAGCCCTAATGGAGATTAGCTCTCCCCTGATCACCGCCTTCAACGCCTCCCATACCACCCCCACCCGCATCTCCCCGTTGTCGTTGGCCTCCAATTACCTTTCGAGAAACCCCCTCACCTTCCCTCACACCACCTCATCCGCCAGCAGTCCCACATCCAGCCGCCACAGCGGGCGTTGGTCCCTCTCCTCTCCCAGCCCCATTTCCACCCAGTGCGGGGCGTGGTCCAAAACGGCTATGGCCGAATACTCCGTCCCCTCCACCCTCGGGATGAGCGCCCTACCCAGAACAAAGAAATCTATCCGGGAGTAGGCTTTGTGCACGTGGGAGAAGAAAGAAAATTCTCTGGCCTGCGGTCTTGCAAACCGCCATGGGTCCACTCGCCCCATCTGATCCATAAACCCCCTGAGCACCTTGGCCGCCGCCCGCCTCCTTCCCGTCCTTGATCTGGAGCGGTCCAGTGCTGGGTCCAGCACTGTATTGAAGTCCGCTCCCATTATCAGGCCTCCTACCTCCAGGTCTGGACTGCGCCCCAACATGCGCTTCATGAATCCAGCATCATCCCAGTTCGGGGCGTATACATTTACCAACACCACCCACGTCCCTTGCAACCTACCACTCACCATCACATATCTCCCTCCATTATCCACTACGATAGTCTTGGCCTCAAATGACACATGCTTTCCCACCAAAATTGCCACCCCTCTATTCTTCGCGTCCAGTCCCGAGTGGAATACCTGTCCTACCCATCCCCTTCTTAACCTGACCTGGTCCGCCACCTTCAGGTGTGTCTCTTGGAGCATAGCCACGCCTGCCTTCAGTCCCTTCAAGTGCGCGAACACTCGAGCCCTCTTCACCGGCCCATTCAGGCCCCTCACGTTCCACGTTATCAGCCGGATTGGAGGGGCTCTCACCCCCGCCCCCGCCGACTAGCCATCTCCTTTTCTGGGCCAATCCCGTGCTCGCGTCTCCCTCGCCCTCCAGTCCCCCAGCTGGGGGACCTCCGTCCCGACCACCTCTTCTGTACCCCATTCCCTTTCGGCCAGTGCAGCAGCAACCCTTTTTCCCCCCCTTCTCCCCCTCCCCCCCTTCCCCCCCTCTCCTCCCCCCCGCTAGACCCCTGTCTAGCTTTTTTCCTCCCCCCATATCACTCCCGTAAGTCAGCTGACACCTACTTACCCCGGCTTCCCCCGCCGTCCCTTTGACCCCCCGTGTGGGAGTCTCCCAATCAATATACGTTCCTTCGTTCCCCTTCCCGCCTTTCTTCCCACGTGCGGGAAAAAAGAACCCCGCGCTTTCCAAAGCCTGCCCCGCCCCCTCTGGCGCAGCTCCTGTCGCGGCCTTGTCTCTCTCCCCCAGCCCATATAACATTTCCTGCGTGTGATTGCCCCCCTATATACAACAACCATCATACTTCAACCCTCAAATACCCCCCACCCTCACAAACCCTCAGTTAGAGTTCAACTTTTCAGTTAGTATAAAGGTCCACGCCTCTTCGAGCGTTTCGAAGTAGTGGTGTTGGCCATTATGTGTAACCCACAGTCGCGCTGGCTGCAACATTCCAAATTTCACTCCTTTCCGATGCAGCACCGCTTTGGCCCGGTTGAAACCCGCTCTCCGCTTAGCGACCTCCGTGCTCCAGTCCGTGTATATTCTGATCTCTGCGTTGTCCCACTTGCTGCTCCGCTCCTTCTTGGCCCATTTCAGGACCCTCTCTCTGTCCGTAAACCGGTGGAATCTCACCACCATCGCCCTTGGTGGCTCTTTTGCCTTGGGCTTCCTCGTCAGCACCTGGTGTGCCCCGTCCAGCTCCAGCGACCTCGAAGGGGCCTCTGCACCCATCATCGCCCCGATCATCATGCCCGCGTATGCCGTGGCATCGGCCCCCTCCACTCCTTCTGGGAGACCCAGGATCCTCAGATTATTTCTCCTCAACCTGTTCTCCAGGTCTTCGAGTCTTCCCGCCCAGTCCTTGTGTAGCGCCTCATGCTGCTCCCCTCTCACCGCCAGGCCCAAGAGCTCGTCCTCATTCTCACTCACTTTGTCCTGGATCTCCTGGATCTTCACCTCGTGGGTCTTCCGGTTTATCCCTAGTCCTTCAATTACCGCCAGCATAGGCACCAGCATCTCCTTACGCAGCTCCTCGAAGCAGCGCTTGATGAATTCCTGCATCTCCCTTTGTCCCCGGCCGCCGCCATTTTGCTTTTTTTCCCTCGCTTCTCCCGCTGCTCCAATGCCGCTTTTTTGGCCGTTGCATTTCGAGTCCAGTCCATAAAAGTTGGTAGGAGACCTCTCTCTTCTCTTCCCCACGGGGTGTCTGTGAAAAAAATTCCGTTGGGGCTCCTCTAGCGAGCCCGAAAGTCCGTGATCACGGGAGCTGCCGAATCGTGCGGCTTAGCTCCGTATAGCCGCAGCCAGAAGTCATAAGTTACAATATCAATAACACCACGTCAAGAACAGAAAAAAAACTCAACCGAACAAATTCATAAAGTTTGGACTCATAAGTTTTTTATTAAGATTGGACTCATAAATGTTAATTGGCTTTGTATAATAACCAATATCATCACCACCTGTACAGATATATATATCATAAGTAATCTAACTGTTTTGTACAATTTTCTTTAACGCTGTACAGAAAATATGAAAAAGAAAAAAGGGGGGGATGCAGTGATCTGCATATCTGTGTATGCAAATGCAATACAACTAAGCAATCACTAGAGAGGGCATGGGAGATGTAGAAATACAGACAAACAGGAAGTCAGGGACTCTTCGCAGGAACAGCAGCTGGTGAGTAGGACACGGACAGGCAGCTCAGATGTAACATAGTATAAGCGCTGGAGAGAGAACAAACTCACAATAAAGCATCTACTTCAACTGTAAGACTACGAGCTTTATTAAGACACAAGGAACAACACAGAGACCATTCGACGTGTTGATTCTGTGCCAGATCTTTCCATGTCCAATTTAGCCATAGCCCTGAAACTTCTCCCCTTCAGGGATTCCCTTTTGAAAACAACATTTGAATCTGCCTCCACCCCTCTCTCTGTCGGCTGATTCCAGATCCTGACCGCTTGCTCCATAAAAACAATTTTCCTCCTGTCACCTTGGATTCTTTTGCCAAACAATCTTAACTCGGTGTCCTGTGTTCATCGCTCCTTCCGCCAATGGGAACAGTTTCTCTCCGTCTACTCTGTCCAGACCCCTCCTGATTTCGAACACCTCAATCAAATCTCCTCGCGAGCCTCTCTGCTCGAAACATTTCCGGTCGATCCACGTATCTGAAGATTTTCTGGAAATGTTCTCGTGAATCTTTTCTGCAACCTCTCTAAAGTCGCCAAATCCTCCGGAATTAGACACAATACTGCAATTGAGGCCGACCCAGTGTTTTATAACTCGCTTGGGTTTGTCCTCTGTTTTTTAAAAATAAATTTAGAGTACCCAATCATCTTTTACAATGAAGGGGCAATTTAGCGTGGACAATTCACCTACCCTGCACATCTTTGGGTTGTGGGGGTGAGATCTTCGTAGACACGGGGAGAATGTGCAAACTCCACACGGACAGTGACCCGGGGCCGGGATCGAACCCGGGTCCTCGACGCCGTGAGGCAGCAGTGAGGAAGCAAAGTACTGTACACACCCCTGTCTGCATCAATGGCGCCGAGATGGAGATGGTTGAAAGCTTCAATATCCTAGGGGTGCAAATCACTAACAATCTGTCCTGGTCCACCCCCGTCGACGGAGAGAAAGCACAACAGCGCCTATCCTTCCTAAGGAAACTAAGGAAATTCGGCATGCCCACATTGATTCTTACGAATTCTTACAGATGCAACATAGAAAACATCCTATCAGGCTGCATCACAGCCTGGTATGGCAACTGCTTGGCCCAAGACCGCAAGAAACTTCAGAGAGTGAACACAGCCCAGTCGATCACACGAACCTGCCTCCCATCCATTGACTCCATCTACACCTCCCGCTGCCTGGGGAAAGCGGGCAGCATAATCAAAGACCCCTCCCACCCGGCTTACTCACTCCAACTTCTTCCATCCGGCAGAAGATACAAAATTCTGAGAACGCGCACTAACAGATTGAAAAACAGCTTCTTCCCCGCTGTCACCAGACTCCTAAACAGCCCTCTTATGGACTGAACTGATCTCTTCTCTACTGAGTAGTACTACACTCCGTGTGCTTCACCCGATGCCAGTGTCTCTGTATTTACATTGTGTATTCTGTTTGCCCGATGTTTTTTTCTTCATGTATGGAATGATCGGTCTGGACTATACGCAAGACCGTACCTCAGTGCACGTGAAAATAAAACAAATCAAAATACAAATACAGTGTTAACCGCTGCACCACCCTGCCGCCGTCCTCTGTCTTTGAAGCTATTGCTTTGGGATTCTGTCCTCCTCGTCGCTCTGTCACCTCCCACATTGTAATGTTGTGAATCTTTGCCCAGTAACCCTGGGAAAGAATCCTCACAGGACTCCCTGGCTGCAAGACCCTGGATAAATACTCCACATCATGGTTTACCATCCAGAACTGTCCTGTGTCACTTCAAAGCATCAACTTCTGAATGTTATCCCATCTGGCCCAGATTAGTAATTAAATACTAAATCATCTCATCAGTTCCTGTCCGGCACCTAAAGATTGGCTGCGTTGATAGAGCCAGTGGGCCTTTGAAAGTTTATTTCCTTTCCACCCCAGCTTCATTTTGCCGTGTGTATTCAAACAACTCTTGAATTGAAATAAGGTGCAAAGAGGAAGAGGAATAATAATTACAGGGATCAAAACAGCAAGCCCAACCATCACAAGTTTTTAATCAGTTTTCTCAATCGGAATCCTTTGGAGAAGATACTCCTAATTGTATTTTGAATGTGCTCAATCTATTTGTTGCTAACTACCGGGGAATATTTGATGCCTGTATTGAATCTTGAAACTTTACCTGCCGATTTTGCAGAAGCTGGAATTTTTTTTTTAATCCTCTCCTGAGATGTTGTCGTTGCTGGTCCAGCATTTAAAGCCCATCCCTAAATTGCCCTTGAGCCGAGTGCCTTGCTCGGCCAGTTCACAGGGCATTTGAAGAGTCAACCACATAGCTGCGATCCTGGAGTCACATGTAGGCCAGACCAGGTGAGAATGGCAGATTTCCTTCCCTATCAGACATTAGTGAACCTGGTGCGTTTTTATGACAATCAGTGGCAATTTCATGATCACCATTACTTTTTTCTTACACGTGGTTTTATTGGTTTTCACATTTGATGTTTTGCACGTCAGCTCACAAGTTATGTGTTGCATACCTGCGCAAAATAACAGGGAAGAAATGAAAGTTATAAAACAAAGACGAGGAAAGCAATATGAAAAGAAGACAAAAGGGAAATCCTCACATATATTTACAAGCCATTGTCTCCCCTCCAGCTGTGGGTGCGGTCCCCCTTTCGCCGATCTGCCTCTGTTATACTCCCCAGTGTGGCCCAGAGAGTATTTACAGGAGCGTCTTTACCATTCGCTTTGATTTTCAGTGTGCCCTTGGGCGTATTTCTTTCCCAGTTAAGGGGCAATTTAGCGCGGCCAATCCACCTACCCTGCACATCTTTGGGTTGTGGGGGTGAGTCCCACGCAGACACGAGGAGAATGTGCAAACTCCACACGGACAGTGACCCAGAGCCGGGATCGACCCCGGGTCCTCGGTGCTGTGAGGCAACAGTGCTAACCATGGCGCCACCGAGCCTCCCTCGTCCCCTGCGGTTCTGCCCCTTGTATCTCTAGCCTACTTCCTGTGCTTTCGCTCCCTCCCTCCTCGCTTCTCCCCCTCCCCTTCTTCCCTTTGCCCCATGGCTTGTTCGCCATCATAGCGTACAATCTTCTGTATTTTAAAGCTATTTTTCCATATATAAAAATGTTGAGAACATTATGTCATCGTACGATCATAGAATTTACAGTGCAGAAGGAGGCCATTCGGCCCACCGGGTCTGCACCGGCCCTTGGAAAGAGCACCCCACTTAAGCCCACCCTATCCCCGTAACCCAGTAACCCCAGCTAACCTTTTTTGGACACAGAGGGCAATTTAGCGCGGCCAATCCACCGAACCTGCACATCTTTGGTCTGTGGGAGGAAACCGGAGCACCCGGAGGAAACCCACGCAGACACGGGGAGAACGTGCAGACTCCGCACAGACAGTGACCCAAGCCGGGAATCGAACCTGGGACCCCGGAGTCATGTGGCGAGTCAATGAGCCTGAAATTCCACAGCTGTTCTCCAGTTACCATCTGTACCCTTAACACAATTACAACCGATTTCCAGAGAACTGGGTGAAGCACTGGAACCAGCTCTTTATAACCAGAGGTTTTTCCTGACCCGTGGGTGGGTGTCGTGGATCACGGAGCCATTGGATTTTAAATTGAGAATGCAGGCTGTGACCAGCTTTTAAATGGAACGATGCAGTCTTCCAGCCAGAAGCAGCAGCAGAGAGCAGGTCATGCGCTCGGCACATACATGTTGTGTTATGTAGTTTGGAATAACACAGGCTGCCACTTGGTGCAGTTTTAAGTAAAAGATGCTCCAGACTTTGAAATGAGTTCAATGTGTTTATTGAACTATTAGCACAGTTCTCAATGAGTTCGACTCTCTGTTAATCTAAATGTAGTAACTCAGTCTAACTGACCCAGCCTTGCTCTGAGCCACGTGCTGGGGTGTGATGCTGAGGATACACCCTGTCTCACTCTGTAGATGTTGGTCTGTGGAAAGAGGCGGGGTGTGAGTGCCTCATCCCTTTTATAGTGAGATACCACCTATCATGTGAGAGTACCTTTAACAAATGGATGTTTAAGCAATGTACCTTTGAGAAATGGAGCTGATCATATTACTGAAGTGATGTCAGAGGGTGGGGGGAGCTGAGCTCACTTCTGCTTTTTTGAGTTACAGTTTGAGAATGCAGCTGGGAGTGTCTGTGTGTTCTCCTGTGAGCTGCAGGAAGAAACACAGAGCTGGTCTGTTGATTTCTGCAATCCAAAGACTATAAATATATTGAATGTAACCTAATGTGTTATTATTTTTGAAGGTTTGCAGTTTTTTGGATGTTTAAAGGAACAGTTTGAAGGATTATTTAGTCTTGTAGTCTTTTGGGGTTATCTTCGAAGTAATGGGTGTTAAGATATTCAATGTTTGTTTTTAAAAGGTTAACTTTTGAATTCATAGAATAAACATTGTTTTGTTTTAAAAACCATTTGTCCATAATTGCTGTATAGCACCTGGAGAGTACACCGTGTGCTTCCCACACCACAATCTATTAAAAGTTGTGGGTCGGTTGAGCTCCATGAAACACTTTGGGGTTCTGTAAACCCGGACCCATTACACACCCCTGAGTGTCCTGACTGCTCATTGGTTGTGTCCTATTCTAAGTGTTCATGAGCATGTTTGCATATCATGACATCTCCCCCCTTTTTTTTTAGATGTATATACATGTGAATGAGCAGCGTAAAGATGATTTCTTGAGGTATGGCTTTGTTCATTGTGCCAATGCAAGGCCCACGTGTGTTATATGCAGGGAAGTACTGGCAAATGAAAGATTAAAACCCTCAAAACTTCAAAGGCATTTGAAGACTAAGCATGGCAATCTCTTAATTTTTTTCAAAGGATGCAACAAGAACTTAAATCATCAGCTGATGTCCTTAGCAGAATTGGAACATTGAATGACAAAGCAAGTGAGATTGTGAGGGCCAGGAATGCTCACCTGTCGCATTAAAGCGAAAATGGTGGGTCGCGAAGGTCAGCTCACGTGGGTCGCGAAGTTTGGCCGGCGTGGATCACGAAGGTCACCGGTTGGTAAAAGTGGGTCCCGGAAAAAGAAGATTGAAAACAGTGCTTTACACTATTTCTTCAGGAATTTGCCAGCCTCCTCGCAAAGTCGAAAGAGATCGGGAGAAGTTCTGGGAATACCCAGGTCATTGGGAATCTAGGCAGGCGTACCAGGTGCAGTACCATGGGAATGTCACAGGCCGGGTGCCCGGTGCAGTACCATGGGAATGTCACAGGCCGGGTGCCCAGTGCAGTACCATGGGAATGTCACAGGCCGGGTGCCCGGTGCAGTACCATGGGAATGTCACAGGCCGGGTGCCCAGTGCAGTACCATGGGAATGTCACAGGCCGGGTGCCCGGTGCAGTACCAGGGGAATGTCACAGACTGGGTGCTCAGTGCAGTACCATGGGAATGTCACAGGCCGGGTGCCCGGTGCAGTACCGTGGGAATGTCACAGGCCGGGTGCCCGGTGCAGTACCATGGGAATGTCACAGGCCAGGTGCCCGGTGCAGTACCGTGGGAATGTCACAGGCCGGGTGCCCAGTGCAGTACCATGGGAATGTCACAGACCGGGTGCCCGGTGCAGTACCATGGGAATGTCACAGGCCGGGTGCCCGGTGCAGTACCATGGGAATGTCACAGCCCTGGTGCCCGGTGCAGTACCATGGGAATGTCACAGGCCGGATGCCCAGTGCAGTACCATGGGAATGTCACAGGCCGGGTGCCCGGTGCAGTACCATGGGAATGTCACAGGCCGGGTGCCCGGTGCAGTACCATGGGAGTGTCACAGGCCGGGTGCCCAGTGCAGTACCATGGGAATGTCACAGCCCTGGTGCCCGGTGCAGTACCATGGGAATGTCACAGACCAGCGTACCCGGTGCAGTACCATGGGAATGTCACAGGCCGGGTGCCCGGTGCAGTACCATGGGAATGTCACAGGCCGGGTGCCCAGTGCAGTACCATGGGAATGTCACAGCCCTGGTGCCCGGTGCAGTACCATGGGAATGTCACAGACCAGCGTACCCGGTGCAGTACGATGGGAATGCCACAGGCCTGGTGCCCGGTGCAGTACCAGGGGAGTGTCACAGGCCGGGTGCCCAGTGCAGTACCATGGGAATGTCACAGGCCGGGTGAGCGGTGCAGTACCATGGGAATGTCACAGGCCGGGTGCCCAGTGCAGTACCATGGGAATGTCACAGGCCGGGTGCCCGGTGCAGTACCATGGGAATGTCACTGGCCTGGTGCCCAGTGCAATACCATGGGAATGTCACAGACCGGGTGCCCAGTGCAGTACCATGGGAATGTCACAGGCCGGGTTCCCAGTGCAGTACCATGGGAATGTCACAGGCCTGGTGCCCAGTGCAATACCATGGGAATGTCACAGGCCGGGTGCCCAGTGCAGTACCATGGGAGTGTAACAGACCGGGTGCCCGGTGCAGTACCATGGGAATGTCACAGGCCGGGTGCCCAGTGCAGTACCATGGGAATGTCACAGGCCGGGTGCCCAGTGCAGTACCATGGGAGTGTCACAGGCCGGGTGCCCAGTGCAGTACCATGGGAGTGTCACAGGCCGGGTGCCCAGTGCAGTACCATGGGAATGTCACAGACCAGCGTGCCCGGTGCAGTACTATGGGAATGTCACAGGCCGGGTGCCCAGTGCAGTACCATGGGAGTGTCACAGGCCGGGTGCCCAGTGCAGTACCATGGGAATGTCACAGACCAGCGTACCCGGTGCAGTACCATGGGAATGTTACAGGCCGGGTGCCCAGTGCAGTACCATGGGAATGTCACAGGCCGGGTGCCCAGTGCAGTACCATGGGAATGTCACAGACCGGGTGCCCAGTGCAGTACCATGGGAATGTCACAGGCCGGGTGCCCAGTGCAGTACCATGGGAATGTCACAGGCCGGGTGCCCAGTGCAGTACCATGGGAATGTCACAGACCGGGTCCCCAGTGCAGTACCATGGGAATGTCACAGGCCGGGTGCCCAGTGCAGTACCATGGGAATGTCACAGACCGGGTGCCCGGTGCAGTACCATGGGAATGTCACAGGCCGGGTGCCCAGTGCAGTACAAAGAACAAAGAACAAAGAAATATACAGCACAGGAACAGGCCCTTCGGCCCTCCAAGCCCGTGCCGACCATACTGCCCGACTAAACTACAATCTTCTACACTTCCTGGGTCCGTATCCTTCTATTCCCATCCTATTCATATATTTGTCAAGATGCCCCTTAAATGTCCCTATCGTCCCTGCCTCCACTACCTCCTCCGGTAGTGAGTTCCAGGCACCCACTACCCTCTGCGTAAAAAACTTGCCTCGTACATCTACTCTAAACTTTGCCCCTCTCACCTTAAACCTATGCCCCCTAGTAATTGACCCCTCTACCCTGGGGAAAAGCCTCTGACTATCCACTCTGTCTATGCCCCTCATAATTTTGTATACCTCTATCAGGTCGCCCCTCAACCTCCTTCGTTCCAGTGAGAACAAACCGAGTTTATTCAATCGCTCCTCATAGCTTATGCCCTCCATACCAGGCAACATTCTGGTAAATCTCTTCTGCACCCTCTCTAAAGCCTCCACATCCTTCTGGTAGTGTGGCGACCAGAATTGAACACTATACTCCAAGTGTGGCCTAACTAAGGTTCTATACAGCTGCAACATGACTTGCCAATTCTTATACTCAATGCCCCGGCCAATGAAGGCAAGCATGCCGTATGCCTTCTTGACTACCTTCTCCACCTGTGTAGCCCCTTTCAGTGATCTGTGGACCTGTACTCCTAGATCTCTTTGACTTTCAATACTCTTGAGGGTTCTACCATTCACTGTATATTCCCTACCTGCATTAGCCCTTCCAAAATGCATTACCTCACATTTGTCCAGGTTAAACTCCATCTGCCATCTCTCCGCCCAAGTCTCCAGACAATCTAAATCCTGCTGTATCCTCAGACAGTCCTCATCGCTATCCGCAATTCCACCAACCTTTGTGTCGTCTGCAAACTTACTAATCAGACCAGTTACATTTTCCTCCAAATCATTTATATATACTACAAAGAGCAAAGGTCCCAGCACTGATCCCTGTGGAACACCACTGGTCACAGCCCTCCAATTAGAAAAGCATCCCTCCATTGCTACCCTCTGCCTTCTATGGCCTAGCCAGTTCTGTATCCACCTTGCCAGTTCACCCCTGATCCCGTGTGACTTCACCTTTTGTACTAGTCTACCATGAGGGACCTTGTCAAAGGCCTTACTGAAGTCCATATAGACAACATCTACTGCCCTACCTGCATCAATCATCTTAGTGACCTCCTCGAAAAACTCTATCAAGTTAGTGAGACACGACCTCCCCTTCACAAAACCGTGCTGCCTCTCACTAATACGTCCATTTGCTTCCAAATGGGAGTAGATCCTGTCTCTAAGAATTCTCTCCAGTAATTTCCCTACCACTGACGTAAGGCTCACCGGCCTGTAGTTCCCGGGATTATCCTTGCTACCCTTCTTAAACAGAGGAACAACATTGGCTATTCTCCAGTCCTCCGGGACATCCCCTGAAGACAGCGAGGATCCAAAGATTTCTGTCAAGGCCTCAGCAATTTCCTCTCCAGCCTCCTTCAGTATTCTGGGGTAGATCCCATCAGGCCCTGGGGACTTATCTACCTTAATATTTTTTAAGACACCCAACACCTCGTCTTTTTGGATCACAATGTGACCCAGGCTAACTACACCCCCTTCTCCAGACTCAACATCTACCAATTCCTTCTCTTTGGTGAATACTGATGCAAAGTATTCATTTAGTACCTCGCCCATTTCCTCTGGCTCCACACATAGATTCCCTTGCCTATCCTTCAGTGGGCCAACCCTTTCCCTGGCTACCCTCTTGCTTTTTATGTAAGTGTAAAAAGCCTTCGGATTTTCCTTAACCCTATTTGCCAATGACTTTTCATGACCCCTTCTAGCCCTCCTGACTCCCTGCTTAAGTTCCTTCCTACTTTCCTTATATGCCACACAGGCTTCGTCTGTTCCCAGCCTTTTAGCCCTGACAAATGCCTCCTTTTTCTTTTTGACGAGGCCTACAATATCATTCGTCATCCAAGGTTCCCGAAAATTGCCGTATTTATCTTTCTTCCTCACAGGAACATGCCTGTCCTGTATTCCTATCAACTGACACTTGAAAGCCTCCCACATGTCAGATGTTGATTTGCCCTCAAACATCCGCCCCCAATCTATGTTCTTCAGTTCCCGCCTAATATTGTTATAATTAGCCTTCCCCCAATTTAGCACATTCATCCTCGGACCACTCTTATCCTTGTCCACCAGTACTTTAAAACTTACTGAATTGTGGTCACTGTTACCGAAATGCTCCCCTACTGAAACATCTACCACCTGGCCGGGCTCATTCCCCAATACCAGGTCCAGTACCGCCTCTTCCCTAGTTGGACTGTTTACATATTGACCGGGTGCCCAGTGCAGTACCATGGGAATGTCACAGACCGGGTGCCCGGTGCAGTACCATGGGAATGTCACAGGCCGGGTGCCCAGTGCAGTACCATGGGAATGTCACAGGCCGGGTGCCCAGTGCAGTACCATGGGAATGTCACAGGCCGGGTGCCCAGTGCAGTACCATGGGAATGCCACAGGCCAGAGTGCCCGGTGCAGTACCATGGGAATGTCACAGGCCGGGTGCCCGGTGCAGTACCATGGGAATGCCACAGGCCTGGTGCCCAGTGCAGTACCATGGGAGTGTCACAGGCCGGGTGCCCGGTGCAGTACCATGGGAATGTCACAGGCCGGGTGCCCAGTGCAGTACCATGGGAATGTCACAGGCCGGGTGCCCAGTGCAGTACCATGGGAATGTCACAGGCCGGGTGCCCAGTGAAGTACCATGGGAATGTCACAGGCCGGGTGCCCAGTGCAGTACCATGGGAATGCCACAGGCCAGAGTGCCCGGTGCAGTACCATGGGAATGTCACAGGCCGGGTGCCCAGTGCAGTACCATGGGAGTGCCACAGGCCGGGTGCCCGGTGCAGTACCATGGGAATGTCACAGACCGGGTGCCCAGTGCAGTACCACGGGAATGTCACAGACCGGGTGCCCGGTGCAGTACCATGGGAATGTCCCAGGCCGGGTGCCCGGTGCAGTACCATGGGAATGTCACAGGCCGGGTGCCCAGTGCAGTACCACGGGAATGTCACAGGCCGAGTGCCCAGTGCAGTACCATGGGAATGCCACAGGCCAGAGTGCCCGGTGCAGTACCATGGGAATGTCACAGGCCGGGTGCCCGGTGCAGTACCATGGGAATGTCACAGGCCGGGTGCCCAGTGCAGTACCATGGGAGTGCCACAGGCCGGGTGCCCGGTGCAGTACCATGGGAATGTCCCAGGCCGGGTGCCCGGTGCAGTACCATGGGAATGTCACAGGCCGGGTGCCCAGTGCAGTACCACGGGAATGTCACAGACCGGGTGCCCGGTGCAGTACCATGGGAATGTCCCAGGCCGGGTGCCCGGTGCAGTACCATGGGAATGTCACAGACCGGGTGCCCAGTGCAGTACCATGGGAGTGTCACAGGCCGGGTGCTCAGTGCAGTACCATGGGAATGTCACAGGCCGGGTGCCCGGTGCAGTACCATGGGAGTGTCACAGGCCGGGTGCCCAGTGCAGTACCATGGGAATGTCACAGGCCGGGTGCCGGTGCAGTACCATGGGAATGTCACAGGCCGGGTGCCCAGTGCAGTACCGTGGGAATGTCACAGGCCGGGTGCCCAGTGCAGTACCATGGGAATGTCACAGACCGGGTGCCCGGTGCAGTACCATGGGAATGTCACAGGCCTGGCGCCCAGTGCAGTACCATGGGAATGTCACAGGCCGGGTGCCCAGTGCAGTACCGTGGGAATGTCACAGGCCGGGTGCCCGGTGCAGTACCATGGGAGTGTCACAGGCCGGGTGCCCAGTGCAGTACCATGGGAATGTCACAGGCCGGGTGCCCGGTGCAGTACCATGGGAATGTCACAGGCCAGGTGCCCGGTGCAGTACCATGTGAATGTCACAGACCAGCGTACCCGGTGCAGTACCATGGGAATGTTACAGGCCGGGTGCCCAGTGCAGTACCATGGGAATGTCACAGGCCGGGTGCCCAGTGCAGTACCATGGGAATGTCACAGGCCGGGTGCCCAGTGCAGTACCATGGGAGTGTCACAGACCGGGTGCCCAGTGCAGTACCATGGGAATGTCACAGGCCAGCGTACCCGGTGCAGTACCATGGGAATGTCACAGGCCGGGTGCCCGGTGCAGTACCATGGGAATGTCACAGGCCGGGTGCCCAGTGCAGTACCATGGGAATGTCACAGGCCGGGTGCCCAGTGCAGTACCATGGGAGTGTCACAGACCGGGTGCCCGGTGCAGTACCATGGGAATGTCACAGGCCGGGTGCCCAGTGCAGTACCATGGGAATGTCACAGGCCGGGTGCCCAGTGCAGTACCATGGGAATGTCACAGGCCGCGTGCCCAGTGCCGTACCATGGGAGTGTCACAGGCCGGGTGCCCAGTGCAGTACCATGGGAATGTCACAGGCCGGGTGCCCAGTGCAGTACCATGGGAATGCCACAGGCCAGAGTGCCCGGTGCAGTACCATGGGAATGTCACAGGCCGGGTGCCCGGTGCAGTCCCATGGGAATGTCACAGGCCGGGTGCCCAGTGCAGTACCATGGGAATGCCACAGGCCAGAGTGCCCGGTGCAGTACCATGGGAATGTCACAGGCCGGGTGCCCGGTGCAGTACCATGGGAATGCCACAGGCCTGGTGCCCAGTGCAGTACCATGGGAGTGTCACAGGCCGGGTGCCCGGTGCAGTACCATGGGAATGTCACAGGCCGGGTGCCCAGTGCAGTACCATGGGAATGTCACAGGCCGGGTGCCCAGTGCAGTACCATGGGAATGTCACAGGCCGGGTGCCCAGTGCAGTACCATGGGAATGTCACAGGCCGGGTGCCCAGTGCAGTACCATGGGAATGCCACAGGCCAGAGTGCCCGGTGCAGTACCATGGGAATGCCACAGGCCAGAGTGCCCGGTGCAGTACCATGGGAATGCCACAGGCCAGAGTGCCCGGTGCAGTACCATGGGAATGTCACAGACCGGGTGCCCAGTGCAGTACCATGGGAATGTCACAGGCCGGGTGCCCAGTGCAGTACCATGGGAATGTCACAGGCCGGGTGCCCGGTGCAGTACCATGGGAATGTCACAGGCCGGGTGCCCAGTGCAGTACCATGGGAATGTCACAGGCCGGGTGCCCAGTGCAGTACCATGGGAATGCCACAGGCCAGAGTGCCCGGTGCAGTACCATGGGAATGTCACAGGCCGGGTGCCCGGTGCAGTACCATGGGAATGTCACAGGCCGGGTGCCCAGTGCAGTAACATGGGAATGCCACAGGCCAGAGTGCCCGGTGCAGTACCATGGGAATGTCACAGGCCGGGTGCCCGGTGCAGTACCATGGGAATGTCACAGGCCGGGTGCCCAGTGCAGTACCATGGGAATGTCACAGGCCGGGTGCCCATTGCAGTACCATGGGAATGCCACAGGCCAGAGTGCCCGGTGCAGTACCATGGGAATGCCACAGGCCAGAGTGCCCGGTGCAGTACCATGGGAATGCCACAGGCCAGAGTGCCCGGTGCAGTACCATGGGAATGTCACAGACCGGGTGCCCAGTGCAGTACCATGGGAATGTCACAGGCCGGGTGCCCAGTGCAGTACCATGGGAATGTCACAGGCCGGGTGCCCGGTGCAGTACCATGGGAATGTCACAGGCCGGGTGCCCAGTGCAGTACCATGGGAATGTCACAGGCCGGGTGCCCAGTGCAGTACCATGGGAATGCCTCAGGCCAGAGTGCCCGGTGCAGTACCATGGGAATGTCACAGGCCGGGTGCCCGGTGCAGTACCATGGGAATGTCACAGGCCGGGTGCCCAGTGCAGTACCATGGGAATGCCACAGGCCAGAGTGCCCGGTGCAGTACCATGGGAATGTCACAGGCCGGGTGCCCGGTGCAGTACCATTGGAGTGTCACAGGCCGGGTGCCCAGTGCAGTACCATGGGAATGTCACAGGCCCGGTGCCCAGTGCAGTACCATGGGAATGTCACAGACAGGGTGCCCAGTGCAGTACCATGGGTGTGTCACAGGCCGGGTGCCCAGTGCAGTACCATGGGAATGTCACAGGCCGGGTGCCCGGTGCAGTACCATGGGTGTGTCACAGGCCGGGTGCCCAGTGCAGTACCATGGGAATGTCACAGACCGGGTGCCCAGTGCAGTACCATGGGAACGTCACAGGCCGGGTGCCCAGTGCAGTACCATGGGAATGTCACAGGCCGGGTGCCCAGTGCAGTACCATGGGTGTGTCACAGGCCGGGTGCCCAGTGCAGTACCATGGGAGTGTCACAGGCCGGGTGCCCAGTGCAGTACCATGGGAATGTTACAGACCGGGTGCCCAGTGCAGTACCATGGGAATGTCACAGGCCGGGTGCCCAGTGCAGTACCATGGGAATGTCACAGGCCGGGTGCCCAGTGCAGTACCATGGGAATGTCACAGGCCGGGTGCGCGGTGCAGTACCATGGGAATGTCACAGGCCGGGTGCCCAGTGCAGTACCATGGGAATGTCACAGGCCTGGTGCCCAGTGCAGTACCATGGGAATGTGACAGGCCGGGTGCCCAGTGCAGTACCATGGGAATGTCACAGGCCGGGTGCCCGGTGCAGTACCATGGGAATGTCACAGGCCGGGTGCCCAGTGCAGTACCATGGGAATGTCACAGGCCGGGTGCCCAGTGCAGTACCATGGGAGTGACACAGGCCGGGTGCCCAGTGCAGTACCATGGGAATGTCACAGGCCTGGTGCCCAGTGCAGTACCATGGGAATGTCACAGGCCTGGTGCCCAGTGCAGTACCATGGGAATGTCACAGGCCGGGTGCCCAGTGCAGTACCATGGGTGTGTCACAGGCCGGGTGCCCAGTGCAGTACCATGGGAATGTCACAGGCCTGGTGCCCAGTGCAGTACCATGGGAATGTCACAGGCCGGGTGCCCAGTGCAGTACCATGGGAATGTCACAGGCCTGGTGCCCAGTGCAGTACCATGGGAATGTCACAGGCCGGGTGCCCAGTGCAGTACCATGGGAATCTCACAGGCCGGGTGCCCAGTGCAGTACCATGGGAATCTCACAGGCCGGGTGCCCAGTGAAGTACCATGGGAATGTCACAGGCCGGGTGCCCAGTGCAGTACCATGGGAATGTCACAGGCCAGCGTACCCGGTGCAGTACCATGGGAATGTCACAGGCCGGGTGCCCAGTGCAGTACCATGGGAATGTCACAGACCAGCGTACCCGGTGCAGTACCATGGGAATGTTACAGGCCGGGTGCCCAGTGCAGTACCATGGGAATGTCACAGACCAGCGTACCCGGTGCAGTACCATGGGAATGTCACAGACCAGCGTACACGGTGCAGTACCATGGGAATGTCACAGGCCAGCGTACGCGGTGCAGTACCATGGGAATGTCACAGGCCGGGCGCCCAGTGCAGTACCATGGGAATGTCACAGGCCGGGCGCCCAGTGCAGTACCATGGGAATGTTACAGGCCGGGTGCACAGTGCAGTACCATGGGAATGTCACAGACCAGCGTACCCGGTGCAGTACCATGGGAATGTCACAGACCAGCGTACCCGGTGCAGTACCATGGGAATGTCAAAGGCCGGGTGCCCAGTGCAGTACCATGGGAATGTCACAGGCCGGGTGCCCAGTGCAGTACCATGGGAATGTCACAGACCGGGTGCCCAGTGCAGTACCATGGGAATGTCACAGACCGGGTGCCCAGTGCAGTACCATGGGAATGTCACAGACCGGGTGCCCGGTGCAGTACCATGGGAATGTCACAGGCCGGGTGCCCAGTGCAGTACCATGGGAATGTCACAGGCCGGGTGCCCGGTGCAGTACCATGGGAATGTCACAGGCCGGGTGCCCGGTGCAGTACCATGGGAATGTCACAGGCCGGGTGCCCGGTGCAGTTCCATGGGAATGTCACAGACCGGGTGCCCAGTGCAGTACCATGGGAATGTCACAGGCCGGGTGCCCGGTGCAGTACCATGGGAATGTCACAGGCCGGGTGCCCAGTGCAGTACCATGGGAATGTCACAGGCTGGGTGCCCAGTGCAGTACCATGGGAATGTCACAGGCCGGGTGCCCGGTGCAGTACCATGGGAATGTCACAGGCCGGGTGCCCGGTGCAGTACCATGGGAATGTCACAGGCCGGGTGCCCAGTGCAGTACCATGGGAATGTCACAGGCCGGGTGCCCAGTGCAGTACCATGGGAATGTCACAGGCCGGGTGCCCGGTGCAGTACCATGGGAATGTCACAGGCCGGGTGCCCAGTGCAGTACCATGCGAATGTCACAGGCAGGGTGCCCGGTGCAGTACCATGGGAATGTCACAGGCCGGGTGCCCAGTGCAGTACCATGGGAATGTCACAGGCCGGGTGCCCAGTGCAGTACCATGGGAATGTCACAGGCCGGGTGCCATGTGCAGTACCATGGGAGTGTCACAGGCCTGGTGCCCAGTGCAGTACCATGGGAATGTCACAGGCCGGGTGCCCAGTGCAGTACCATGGGAATGTCACAGACAAGCGTACCCGGTGCAGTACCATGGGAATGTCACAGGCCGGGTGCCCGGTGCACTACCATGGGAATGTCACAGGCCGGGTGCCCAGTGCAGTACCATGGGAGTGTCACAGGCCGGGTGCCCAGTGCAGTACCATGGGAATGTCACAGACCGGGTGCCCAGTGCAGTACCATGGGAATGTCACAGGCCGGGTGCCCGGTGCAGTACCATGGGAATGTCACAGGCCGGGTGCCCGGTGCAGTACCATGGGAATGTCACAGGCCGGGTGCCCGGTGCAGTTCCATGGGAATGTCACAGACCGGGTGCCCAGTGCAGTACCATGGGAATGTCACAGGCCGGGTGCCCGGTGCAGTACCATGGGAATGTCACAGGCCGGGTGCCCAGTGCAGTACCATGGGAATGTCACAGGCTGGGTGCCCAGTGCAGTACCATGGGAATGTCACAGGCCGGGTGCCCGGTGCAGTACCATGGGAATGTCACAGGCCGGGTGCCCGGTGCAGTACCATGGGAATGTCACAGGCCGGGTGCCCAGTGCAGTACCATGGGAATGTCACAGGCCGGGTGCCCAGTGCAGTACCATGGGAATGTCACAGGCCGGGTGCCCGGTGCAGTACCATGGGAATGTCACAGGCCGGGTGCCCAGTGCAGTACCATGCGAATGTCACAGGCAGGGTGCCCGGTGCAGTACCATGGGAATGTCACAGGCCGGGTGCCCAGTGCAGTACCATGGGAATGTCACAGGCCGGGTGCCCAGTGCAGTACCATGGGAATGTCACAGGCCGGGTGCCCAGTGCAGTACCATGGGAGTGTCACAGGCCTGGTGCCCAGTGCAGTACCATGGGAATGTCACAGGCCGGGTGCCCAGTGCAGTACCACGGGAATGTCACAGGCCGGGTGCCCGGTGCAGTACCATGGGAATGTCACAGGCCGGGTGCCCAGTGCAGTACCATGGGAATGTCACAGACAAGCGTACCCGGTGCAGTACCATGGGAATGTCACAGGCCGGGTGCCCGGTGCAGTACCATGGGAATGTCACAGGCCGGGTGCCCAGTGCAGTACCATGGGAGTGTCACAGGCCGGGTGCCCAGTGCAGTACCATGGGAATGTCACAGACCGGGTGCCCAGTGCAGTACCATGGGAATGTCACAGGCCGGGTGCCCGGTGCAGTACCATGGGAATGTCACAGGCCGGGTGCCCAGTGCAGTACCATGGGAATGTCACAGACCGGGTGCCCAGTGCAGTACCATGGGAATGTCACAGACCGGGTGCCCAGTGCAGTACCATGGGAATGTCACAGGCCGGGTGCCCGGTGCAGTACCATGGGAATGTCACAGGCCGGGTGCCCAGTGCAATACCATGGGAGTGTCAAAGGCCGGGTGCCCAGTGCAGTGCCACGGGAATGTCACAGACCGGGTGCCCAGTGCAGTACCATGGGAGTGACACAGGCCTGGTGCCGGGTGCAGTACCATGGGAATGTCACAGACCGGGTGCCCAGTGCAGTACCATGGGAATGTCACAGACCGGGTGCCCAGTGCAGTACCATGGGAATGTCACAGGCCGGGTGCAGTACCATGGGAATGTGACAGGCCGGTTGCCCGGTGCAGTACCATGGGAGTGTCACAGGCCGCGTGCCCAGTGCAGTACCATGGGAATGTCACAGGCCGGGTGCCCAGTGCAGTACCATGGGAATGTCACAGGCCGGGTGCCCAGTGCAGTACCATGGGAGTGTCACAGGCCGCGTGCCCGGTGCAGTACCACGGGAATGTCACAGGCCGGGTGCCCAGTGCAGTACCATGGGAATGTCACAGGCCGGGTGCCCAGTGCAGTACCATGGGAATGTCACAGGCCGGGTGCAGTACCATGGGAATGCGACAGGCCGGGTGCCCGGTGCAGTACCATGGGAATGTCACAGGCCTGCTGCCCGGTGCAGTACCATGGGAATGTCACAGGCCGGGTGCAGTACCATGGGAGTGTCACAGGCCGGGTGCAGTACCATGGGAGTGTCACAGCCCTAGTGCCCAGTGCAGTACCATGGGAATGTCACAGGCCGGGTGCCCGGTGCAGTAACATGGGAATGTCACAGGCCGGGTGCCCAGTGCAGTACCATGGGAATGTCACAGGCCGGGTGCCCAGTGCAGTACCATGGGAATCTCACAGGCCGGGTGCCCAGTGCAGTACCATGGGAGTGTCACAGGCCGGGTGGCCAGTGCAGTACCATGGGAATGTCACAGGCCGGGTGCCCAGTGCAGTACCATGGGAATGTCGCAGACCGGGTGCCCAGTGCAGTACCATGGGAATGTCACAGCCCGGGTGCCCGGTGCAGTACCATGGGAATGTCACAGGCCGGGTGCCCAGTGCAGTACCATGGGAATGTCACAGACAAGCGTACCCGGTGCAGTACCATGGGAATGTCACAGACCGGGTGCCCGGTGCAGTACCATGGGAATGTCACAGGCCGGGTGCCCAGTGCAGTACCATGGGAATGTCACAGGCCGGGTGCCCAGTGCAGTACCACGGGAGTGTCACAGGCCGGGTGCCCAGTGCAGTACCATGGGAATGTCACAGGCCGGGTGCCCAGTGCAGTACCATGGGAGTGACACAGGCCTGGTGCCGGGTGCAGTACCATGGGAGTGTCACAGGCCGGGTGCCCAGTGCAGTACCAAGGGAATGTCACAGACAAGCGTACCCGGTGCAGTACCATGGGAATGTCACAGGCCGGGTGCCCAGTGCAGTACCATGGGAATGTCACAGGCCGGGTGCCCAGTGCAGTACCATGGGAATGTCACAGACAAGCGTACCCGGTGCAGTACCATGGGAATGTCACAGACAAGCGTACCCGGTGCAGTACCATGGGAATGTCACAGGCCGGGTGCCCAGTGCAGTACCATGGGAATGTCACAGGCCGGGTGCCCGGTGCAGTACCATGGGAATGTCACAGACCGGGTGCCCAGTGCAGTACCATGGGAATGTCACAGGCCTGGTGCCCAGTGCAGTACCATGGGAATGTCACAGGCCGGGTGCCCAGTGCAGTACCATGGGAATGTCACAGACCGGGTGCCCAGTGCAGTACCATGGGAATGTCATAGGCCGGGTGCCCAGTGCAGTACCATGGGAATGTCACAGACCGGGTGCCCAGTGCAGTACGATGGGAATGTCACAGGCCTGGTGCCCAGTGCAGTACCATGGGAATGTCACAGACCGGGTGCCCAGTGCAGTACCATGGGAATGTCACAGACCGGGTGCCCAGTGCAGTACCATGGGAGTGTCACAGGCCGGGTGCCCAGTGCAGTACCATGGGAATGTGACAGACCGGGTGCCCAGTGCAGTTCCATGGGAGTGTCACAGGCCGGGTGCCCAGTGCAGTACCATGGGAATGTCACAGGCCGGGTGCCTGATGCAGTTCCAGGGGATTGTTACAGACCGGGTGCCCAGTGCAGTACCATGGGAATGTCCCAGGCCGGGTGCCCGGTGCAGTACCATGGGAATGTCACAGGCCGGGTGCCCAGTGCAGTACCATGGGAATGTTACAGACCGGGTGCCCAGTGCAGTACCATGGGAATGTCACAGGCCGGGTGCCCAGTGCAGTACCATGGGAGTGTCACAGGCCTGGTGCCCAGTGCAGTACCATGGGAATGCCACAGGCCGGGTGCCCAGTGCAGTACCATGGGAATGTCACAGGCCGGGTGCCCGGTGCAGTACCATGGGAATGTCACAGGCCGGGTGCCCAGTGCAGTACCATGGGAATGTCACAGACAAGCGTACCCGGTGCAGTACCATGGGAATGTCACAGGCCGGGTGCCCGGTGCAGTACCATGGGAATGTCACAGGCCGGGTGCCCAGTGCAGTACCATGGGAGTGTCACAGGCCGGGTGCCCAGTGCAGTACCATGGGAATGTCACAGACCGGGTGCCCAGTGCAGTACCATGGGAATGTCACAGGCCGGGTGCCCGGTGCAGTACCATGGGAATGTCACAGGCCGGGTGCCCGGTGCAGTACCATGGGAGTGTCACAGACCGGGTGCCCAGTGCAGTACCATGGGAATGTCACAGACCGGGTGCCCAGTGCAGTACCATGGGAATGTCACAGGCCGGGTGCCCGGTGCAGTACCATGGGAATGTCACAGGCCGGGTGCCCAGTGCAGTACCATGGGAATATCACAGACCGGGTGCCCAGTGCAGTACCATGGGAATGTCACAGACCGGGTGCCCAGTGCAGTACCATGGGAATGTCACAGGCCGGGTGCCCGGTGCAGTACCATGGGAATGTCACAGGCCGGGTGCCCAGTGCAATACCATGGGAGTGTCAAAGGCCGGGTGCCCAGTGCAGTGCCACGGGAATGTCACAGACCGGGTGCCCAGTGCAGTACCATGGGAGTGACACAGGCCTGGTGCCGGGTGCAGTACCATGGGAATGTCACAGACCGGGTGCCCAGTGCAGTACCATGGGAATGTCACAGGCCGGGTGCAGTACCATGGGAATGTGACAGGCCGGGTACCCGGTGCAGTACCATGGGAGTGTCACAGGCCGCGTGCCCGGTGCAGTACCATGGGAATGTCACAGGCCGGGTGCCCAGTGCAGTACCATGGGAATGTCACAGGCCGGGTGCCCAGTGCAGTACCATGGGAATGTCACAGGCCGGGTGCCCGGTGCAGTACCATGGGAATGTCACAGACCGGGTGCCCAGTGCAGTACCATGGGAATGTCACAGGCCTGGTGCCCAGTGCAGTACCATGGGAATGTCACAGGCCGGGTGCCCAGTGCAGTACCATGGGAGTGTCACAGGCCGCGTGCCCAGTGTAGTACCATGGGAATGTCAGAGGCCGGGTGCCCAGTGCAGTACCATGGGAATGTCACAGGCCGGGTGCCCAGTGCAGTACCATGGGAGTGTCACAGGCCGCGTGCCCGGTGCAGTACCATGGGAATGTCACAGGCCGGGTGCCCAGTGCAGTACCATGGGAATGTCACAGGCCGGGTGCCCAGTGCAGTACCATGGGAATGTCACAGGCCGGGTGCCCGGTGCAGTACCATGGGAATGTCACAGACCGGGTGCCCAGTGCAGTACCATGGAAATGTCACAGGCCTGGTGCCCAGTGCAGTACCATGGGAATGTCACAGGCCGGGTGCCCAGTGCAGTACCATGGGAATGTCACAGACCGGGTGCCCAGTGCAGTACCATGGGAATGTCATAGGCCGGGTGCCCAGTGCAGTACCATGGGAATGTCACAGACCGGGTGCCCAGTGCAGTACGATGGGAATGTCACAGGCCTGGTGCCCAGTGCAGTACCATGGGAATGTCACAGGCCGGGTGCCCAGTGCAGTACCATGGGAATGTGACAGGCCGGGTGCCCAGTGCAGTTCCATGGGAGTGTCACAGGCCGGGTGCCCAGTGCAGTACCATGGGAATGTCACAGGCCGGGTGCCTGATGCAGTTCCAGGGGATTGTTACAGACCGGGTGCCCAGTGCAGTACCATGGGAATGTCCCAGGCCGGGTGCCCGGTGCAGTACCATGGGAATGTCACAGGCCGGGTGCCCAGTGCAGTACCATGGGAATGTTACAGACCGGGTGCCCAGTGCAGTACCATGGGAATGTCACAGGCCGGGTGCCCAGTGCAGTACCATGGGAGTGTCACAGGCCTGGTGCCCAGTGCAGTACCATGGGAATGCCACAGGCCGGGTGCCCAGTGCAGTACCATGGGAATGTCACAGGCCGGGTGCCCGGTGCAGTACCATGGGAATGTCACAGGCCTGGTGCCCAGTGCAGTACCATGGGAATGTCACAGACAAGCGTACCCGGTGCAGTACCATGGGAATGTCACAGGCCGGGTGCCCGGTGCAGTACCATGGGAATGTCACAGGCCGGGTGCCCAGTGCAGTACCATGGGAGTGTCACAGGCCGGGTGCCCAGTGCAGTACCATGGGAATGTCACAGACCGGGTGCCCAGTGCAGTACCATGGGAATGTCACAGGCCGGGTGCCCGGTGCAGTACCATGGGAATGTCACAGGCCGGGTGCCCGGTGCAGTACCATGGGAGTGTCACAGACCGGGTGCCCAGTGCAGTACCATGGGAATGTCACAGGCCGGGTGCCCGGTGCAGTACCATGGGAATGTCACAGGCCGGGTGCCCAGTGCAGTACCATGGGAATGTCACAGGCCGGGTGCCCGGTGCAGTACCATGGGAATGTCACAGGCCGGGTGCCCAGTGCAGTACCATGGGAATGTCACAGACCGGGTGCCCAGTGCAGTACCATGGGAATGTCACAGGCCGGCTGCCCGGTGCAGTACCATGGGAATGTCACAGGCCGGGTGCCCAGTGCAGTACCATGGGAATATCACAGACCGGGTGCCCAGTGCAGTACCATGGGAATGTCACAGACCGGGTGCCCAGTGCAGTACCATGGGAATGTCACAGGCCGGGTGCCCGGTGCAGTACCATGGGAATGTCACAGGCCGGGTGCCCAGTGCAATACCATGGGAGTGTCAAAGGCCGGGTGCCCAGTGCAGTGCCACGGGAATGTCACAGACCGGGTGCCCAGTGCAGTACCATGGGAGTGACACAGGCCTGGTGCCGGGTGCAGTACCATGGGAATGTCACAGACCGGGTGCCCAGTGCAGTACCATGGGAATGTCACAGACCGGGTGCCCAGTGCAGTACCATGGGAATGTCACAGGCCGGGTGCAGTACCATGGGAATGTGACAGGCCGGGTACCCGGTGCAGTACCATGGGAGTGTCACAGGCCGCGTGCCCAGTGTAGTACCATGGGAATGTCAGAGGCCGGGTGCCCAGTGCAGTACCATGGGAATGTCACAGGCCGGGTGCCCAGTGCAGTACCATGGGAGTGTCACAGGCCGCGTGCCCGGTGCAGTACCATGGGAATGTCACAGGCCGGGTGCCCAGTGCAGTACCATGGGAATGTCACAGGCCGGGTGCCCAGTGCAGTACCATGGGAATGTCACAGGCCGGGTGCAGTACCATGGGAATGTGACAGGCCGGGTGCCCGGTGCAGTACCATGGGAATGTCACAGGCCTGCTGCCCGGTGCAGTACCATGGGAATGTCACAGGCCTGGTGCCCAGTGCAGTACCATGGGAATGTCACAGGCCTGCTGCCCGGTGCAGTACCATGGGAATGTCACAGGCCTGGTGCCCAGTGCAGTACCATGGGAATGTCACAGGCCGGGTGCCCAGTGCAGTACCATGGGAATGTCACAGGCCTGCTGCCCGGTGCAGTACCATGGGAATGTCACAGGCCTGGTGCCCAGTGCAGTACCATGGGAATGTCACAGACCGGGTGCCCAGTGCAGTACCATGGGAATGTCACAGACCGGGTGCCCAGTGCAGTACCATGGGAGTGTCACAGGCCGGGTGCCCAGTGCAGTACCATGGGAATGTGACAGGCCGGGTGCCCGGTGCAGTACCATGGGAATGTCCCAGGCCGGGTGCCCGGTGCAGTACCATGGGAATGTCACAGGCCGGGTGCCCAGTGCAGTACCATGGGAATGTTACAGACCGGGTGCCCAGTGCAGTACCATGGGAATGTCCCAGGCCGGGTGCCCGGTGCAGTACCATGGGAATGTCACAGACCGGGTGCCCGGTGACTTCCCCCGGTGCACCCCCCCTGGCTGACCTCTGGCCCCAGCCGACCCATCAGCTGTATGGGCGCGCTCCAGCACAGCCTGTCCCATCGTTCCGACCCCGATCAGCGTGTGTGTTTGGTGGGGGGGGGGGGGTTATTGTGTAAGCGCGGTTGCAGCTTGTCAGCCCCGCGAGTGTCCATCACCAGCGTACCCGGTGCAGTACCATGGGAATGTCACAGACCAGCGTACACGGTGCAGTACCATGGGAATGTCGCAGGCCAGCGTACGCGGTGCAGTACCATGGGAATGTCACAGGCTGGGCGCCCAGTGCAGTACCATGGGAATGTCACAGACCAGCGTACCCGGTGCAGTACCATGGGAATGTCAAAGGCCGGGTGCCCAGTGCAGTACCATGGGAGTGTCAAAGGCCGGGTGCCCAGTGCAGTACCATGGGAATGTTACAGGCCGGGTACCCAGTGCAGTACCATGGGAATGTCACAGACCAGCGTACCCGGTGCAGTACCATGGGAATGTCACAGACCAGCGTACCCGGTGCAGTACCATGGGAATGTCAAAGGCCGGGTGCCCAGTGCAGTACCATGGGAATGTCACAGGCCGGGTGCCCAGTGCAGTACCATGGGAATGTCACAGGACTGGTGCCCAGTGCAGTACCATGGGAATGTCACAGACCGGGTGCCCAGTGCAGTACCATGGGAATGTCACAGGCCGGGTGCCCAGTGCAGTACCATGGGAATGTCACAGGCCGGGTGCCCGGTGCAGTACCATGGGAATGTCACAGGCCGGGTGCCCAGTGCAGTACCATGGGAATGTCACAGGCCGGGTGCCCGGTGCAGTACCATGGGAATGTCACAGGCCGGGTGCCCGGTGCAGTACCATGGGAATGTCACAGGCCGGGTGCCCGGTGCAGTACCATGGGAATGTCACAGGCCGGGTGCCCGGTGCAGTACCATGGGAATGTCACAGACCGGGTGCCCAGTGCAGTACCATGGGAATGTCACAGGCCGGGTGCCCGGTGCAGTACCATGGGAATGTCACAGGCCGGGTGCCCAGTGCAGTACCATGGGAATGTCACAGACAAGCGTACCCGGTGCAGTACCATGGGAATGTCACAGGCCGGGTGCCCAGTGCAGTACCATGGGAATGTCACAGGCCGGGTGCCCGGTGCAGTACCATGGGAATGTCACAGGACTGGTGCCCAGTGCAGTACCATGGGAATGTCACAGACCGGGTGCCCGGTGCAGTACCATGGGAATGTCACAGGACTGGTGCCCAGTGCAGTACCATGGGAATGTCACAGACCGGGTGCCCAGTGCAGTACCATGGGAATGTCACAGGCCGGGTGCCCAGTGCAGTACCATGGGAATGTCACAGGCCGGGTGCCCGGTGCAGTACCATGGGAATGTCACAGGCCGGGTGCCCGGTGCAGTACCATGGGAATGTCACAGGCCGGGTGCCCAGTGCAGTACCATGGGAGTGTCACAGGCCGCGTGCCCGGTGCAGTACCATGGGAATGTCACAGGCCGGGTGCCCAGTGCAGTACCATGGGAATGTCACAGGCCGGGTGCCCAGTGCAGTACCATGGGAATGTCACAGGCCGGGTGCAGTACCATGGGAATGTGACAGGCCGGGTGCCCGGTGCAGTACCATGGGAATGTCACAGGCCTGCTGCCCGGTGCAGTACCATGGGAATGTCACAGGCCGGGTGCAGTACCATGGGAATGTCACAGGCCGGGTGCAGTACCATGGGAATGTCACAGGCCTGCTGCCCGGTGCAGTACCATGGGAATGTCACAGGCCGGGTGCAGTACCATGGGAATGTCACAGGCCTGCTGCCCAGTGCAGTACCATGGGAATGTCACAGGCCGGGTGCAGTACCATGGGAATGTCACAGGCCGGGTGCCCAGTGCAGTACCATGGGAATGTCACAGGCCTGCTGCCCGGTGCAGTACCATGGGAATGTCACAGGCCTGCTGCCGGGTGCAGTACCATGGGAATGTCACAGGCCGGGTGCCCAGTGCAGTACCATGGGAGTGTCACAGGCCGGGTGCCCGGTGCAGTACCATGGGAATGTCACAGGCCGGGTGCCCAGTGCAGTACCATGGGAATGTCACAGGCCGGGTGCCCAGTGCAGTACCATGGGAATGTCACAGGCCGGGTGCCCAGTGCAGTACCATGGGAATGTCACAGGCCGGGTGCCCAGTGCAGTACCATGGGAATGTCACAGGCCGGGTGCCCAGTGCAGTACCATGGGAATGTCACAGGCCGGGTGCCCGGTGCAGTACCATGGGAATGTCACAGGCCTGCTGCCCGGTGCAGTACCATGGGAATGTCACAGGCCGGGTGCCCGGTGCAGTACCATGGGAATGTCACAGGCCGGGTGCCCGGTGCAGTACCATGGGAATGTCACAGGCCGGGTGCCCGGTGCAGTACCATGGGAATGTCACAGGCCTGCTGCCCGGTGCAGTACCATGGGAATGTCACAGGCCGGGTGCCCGGTGCAGTACCATGGGAATGTCCCAGGCCGGGTGCCCAGTGCAGTACCATGGGAATGTCACAGACCGGGTGCCCAGTGCAGTACCATGGGAATGTCACAGACCGGGTGGCCGGTGACTTCCCCCGGTGCACCCCCCTGGCTGACCTCTGGCCC
The DNA here is from genome assembly GCF_047496885.1 of Scyliorhinus torazame. Lineage (NCBI taxonomy): Eukaryota > Metazoa > Chordata > Chondrichthyes > Carcharhiniformes > Scyliorhinidae > Scyliorhinus > Scyliorhinus torazame. The sequence goes on from NC_092717.1 coordinate 9,478,155, forward strand.
CAGCCGACCCATCAGCTGTATGGGCGCGCTCCAGCACAGCCTGTCCCATCGTTCCGACCCCGATCAGCGTGTGTGTTTGGTGGTGGTGGGGGGGGGGTTATTGTGTAAGCGCGGTTGCAGCTTGTCAGCCCCGCGAGTCTCCATCACCAGCGTACCCGGTGCAGTACCATGGGAATGTCACAGACCAGCGTACACGGTGCAGTACCATGGGAATGTCACAGGCCAGCGTACGCGGTGCAGTACCATGGGAATGTCACAGGCCGGGCGCCCAGTGCAGTACCATGGGAATGTCACAGACCAGCGTACCCGTTGCAGTACCATGGGAATGTCACAGGCCGGGTGCCCGGTGCAGTACCATGGGAATGTCAAAGGCCGGGTGCCCAGTGCAGTACCATGGGAGTGTCAAAGGCCGGGTGCCCAGTGCAGTACCATGGGAATGTTACAGGCCGGGTGCCCAGTGCAGTACCATGGGATGTCACAGACCAGCGTACCCGGTGCAGTACCATGGGAATGTCAAAGGCCGGGTGCCCAGTGCAGTACCATGGGAATGTCACAGGCCGGGTGCCCAGTGCAGTACCATGGGAATGTTACAGACCGGGTGCCCAGTGCAGTACCATGGGAATGTCACAGACCGGGTGCCCAGTGCAGTACCATGGGAATGTCACAGGCCGGGTGCCCAGTGCAGTACCATGGGAATGTCACAGGCCGGGTGCCCGGTGCAGTACCATGGGAATTTCACAGACCGGGTGCCCGGTGCAGTACCATGGGAATGTCACAGGCCGGGTGCCCAGTGCAGTACCATGGGAATGTCACAGGCCGGGTGCCCGGTGCAGTACCATGGGAATGTCACAGGCCGGGTGCCCGGTGCAGTACCATGGGAATGTCACAGGCCGGGTGCCCAGTGCAGTACCATGGGAATGTCACAGGCCGGGTGCCCGGTGCAGTACCATGGGAATGTCACAGGACTGGTGCCCAGTGCAGTACCATGGGAATGTCACAGACCGGGTGCCCGGTGCAGTACCATGGGAATGTCACAGGACTGGTGCCCAGTGCAGTACCATGGGAATGTCACAGACCGGGTGCCCGGTGCAGTACCATGGGAATGTCACAGACCGGGTGCCCAGTGCAGTACCATGGGAATGTCACAGGCCGGGTGCCCACTGCAGTACCATGGGAATGTCACAGGCCGGGTGCCCCGTGCAGTACCATGGGAATGTCACAGGACTGGTGCCCAGTGCAGTACCATGGGAATGTCACAGGCCGGGTGCCCAGTGCAGTACCATGGGAATGTCACAGGCCGGGTGCCCAGTGCAGTACCATGGGAATGTCACAGGCCGGGTGCCCAGTGCAGTACCATGGGAATGTCACAGACCGGGTGCCCGGTGACTTCCCCCGGTGCACCCCCCTGGCTGACCTCTGGCCCCAGCCGACCCATCAGCTGTATGGGCGCGCTCCAGCACAGCCTGTCCCATCGTTCCGACCCCGATCAGCGTGTGTGTTTGGTGGGGGGGGGGGGTTATTGTGTAAGCGCGGTTGCAGCTTGTCAGCCCCGCGAGTGTCCATCACCAGCGTACCCGGTGCAGTACCATGGGAATGTCACAGACCAGCGTACACGGTGCAGTACCATGGGAATGTCACAGGCCAGCGTACGCGGTGCAGTACCATGGGAATGTCACAGGCCGGGCGCCCAGTGCAGTACCATGGGAATGTCACAGACCAGCGTACCCGGTGCAGTACCATGGGAATGTCAAAGGCCGGGTGCCCAGTGCAGTACCATGGGAATGTCACAGACCAGCGTACCCGGTGCAGTACCATGGGAATGTCACAGACCAGCGTACCCGGTGCAGTACCATGGGAATGTCAAAGGCCGGATGCCCAGTGCAGTACCATGGGAATGTCACAGGCCGGGTGCCCAGTGCAGTACCATGGGAATGTCACAGACCGGGTGCCCAGTGCAGTACCATGGGAATGTCACAGACCGGGTGCCCAGTGCAGTACCATGGGAATGTCACAGACCGGGTGCCCGGTGCAGTACCATGGGAATGTCACAGGCCGGGTGCCCAGTGCAGTACCATGGGAATGTCACAGGCCGGGTGCCCGGTGCAGTACCATGGGAATGTCACAGGCCGGGTGCCCGGTGCAGTACCATGGGAATGTCACAGGCCGGGTGCCCGGTGCAGTACCATGGGAATGTCACAGACCGGGTGCCCAGTGCAGTACCATGGGAATGTCACAGGCCGGGTGCCCGGTGCAGTACCATGGGAATGTCACAGGCCGGGTGCCCAGTGCAGTACCATGGGAATGTCACAGGCCGGGTGCCCGGTGCAGTACCATGGGAATGTCACAGGACTGGTGCCCAGTGCAGTACCATGGGAATGTCACAGACCGGGTGCCCGGTGCAGTACCATGGGAATGTCACAGGACTGGTGCCCAGTGCAGTACCATGGGAATGTCACAGACCGGGTGCCCAGTGCAGTACCATGGGAATGTCACAGGCCGGGTGCCCAGTGCAGTACCATGGGAATGTCACAGGCCGGGTGCCCGGTGCAGTACCATGGGAATGTCACAGGCCGGGTGCCCGGTGCAGTACCATGGGAATGTCACAGGCCGGGTGCCCAGTGCAGTACCATGGGAGTGTCACAGGCCGCGTGCCCGGTGCAGTACCATGGGAATGTCACAGGCCGGGTGCCCAGTGCAGTACCATGGGAATGTCACAGGCCGGGTGCCCAGTGCAGTACCATGGGAATGTCACAGGCCGGGTGCAGTACCATGGGAATGTGACAGGCCGGGTGCCCGGTGCAGTACCATGGGAATGTCACAGGCCGGGTGCAGTACCATGGGAGTGTCACAGGCCGGGTGCAGTACCATGGGAGTGTCACAGCCCTAGTGCCCAGTGCAGTACCATGGGAATGTCACAGGCCGGGTGCAGTACCATGGGAATGTCACAGGCCTGCTGCCCGGTGCAGTACCATGGGAATGTCACAGGCCGGGTGCCCAGTGCAGTACCATGGGAATGTCACAGGCCTGCTGCCCGGTGCAGTACCATGGGAATGTCACAGGCCGGGTGCCCAGTGCAGTAACATGGGAATCTCACAGGCCGGGTGCCCAGTGCAGTACCATGGGAATGTCACAGGCCGGGTGCCCGGTGCAGTACCATGGGAATGTCACAGGCCGGGTGCCCAGTGCAGTACCATGGGAGTGTCACAGGCCGGGTGCCCGGTGCAGTACCATGGGAATGTCACAGGCCGGGTGCAGTACCATGGGAGTGTCACAGGCCGGGTGCAGTACCATGGGAATGTCACAGGCCGGGTGCCCAGTGCAGTACCATGGGAATGTCACAGACCGGGTGCCCAGTGCAGTACCATGGGAATGTCACAGGCCGGGTGCAGTACCATGGGAGTGTCACAGGCCGGGTGCAGTACCATGGGAATGTCACAGGCCGGGTGCCCAGTGCAGTACCATGGGAATGTCACAGGCCGGGTGCCCAGTGCAGTACCATGGGAATGTCACAGGCCGGGTGCAGTACCATGGGAGTGTCACAGGCCGGGTGCAGTACCATGGGAATGTCACAGGCCGGGTGCCCAGTGCAGTACCATGGGAATGTCACAGGCCGGGTGCAGTACCATGGGAATGTCACAGGCCGGGTGCCCAGTGCAGTACCATGGGAATGTCACAGACCGGGTGCCCAGTGCAGTACCATGGGAATGTCACAGGCCGGGTGCCCAGTGCAGTACCATGGGAATGTCACAGACCGGGTGCCCAGTGCAGTACCATGGGAATGTCACAGGCCGGGTGCCCAGTGCAGTACCATGGGAATCTCACAGGCCGGGTGCAGTACCATGGGAATGTCACAGGCCTGCTGCCCGGTGCAGTACCATGGGAATGTCACAGGCCGGGTGCCCAGTGCAGTAACATGGGAATCTCACAGGCCGGGTGCCCAGTGCAGTACCATGGGAATGTCACAGGCCGGGTGCCCGGTGCAGTACCATGGGAATGTCACAGGCCGGGTGCCCAGTGCAGTACCATGGGAGTGTCACAGGCCGGGTGCCCGGTGCAGTACCATGGGAATGTCACAGGCCGGGTGCAGTACCATGGGAGTGTCACAGGCCGGGTGCAGTACCATGGGAATGTCACAGGCCGGGTGCCCAGTGCAGTACCATGGGAATGTCACAGACCGGGTGCCCAGTGCAGTACCATGGGAATGTCACAGGCCGGGTGCAGTACCATGGGAGTGTCACAGGCCGGGTGCAGTACCATGGGAATGTCACAGGCCGGGTGCCCAGTGCAGTACCATGGGAATGTCACAGGCCGGGTGCCCAGTGCAGTACCATGGGAATGTCACAGGCCGGGTGCAGTACCATGGGAGTGTCACAGGCCGGGTGCAGTACCATGGGAATGTCACAGGCCGGGTGCCCAGTGCAGTACCATGGGAATGTCACAGGCCGGGTGCAGTACCATGGGAATGTCACAGGCCGGGTGCCCAGTGCAGTACCATGGGAATGTCACAGACCGGGTGCCCAGTGCAGTACCATGGGAATGTCACAGGCCGGGTGCCCAGTGCAGTACCATGGGAATGTCACAGACCGGGTGCCCAGTGCAGTACCATGGGAATGTCACAGGCCGGGTGCCCAGTGCAGTACCATGGGAATCTCACAGGCCGGGTGCAGTACCATGGGAATGTCACAGGCCTGCTGCCCGGTGCAGTACCATGGGAATGTCACAGGCCGGGTGCAGTACCATGGGAATGTCACAGGCCTGCTGCCCGGTGCAGTACCATGGGAATGTCACAGGCCGGGTGCAGTACCATGGGAATGTCACAGGCCGGGTGCAGTACCATGGGAATGTCACAGGCCTGCTGCCCGGTGCAGTACCATGGGAATGTCACAGGCCTGCTGCCGGGTGCAGTACCATGGGAATGTCACAGGCCGGGTGCCCAGTGCAGTACCATGGGAATGTCACAGGCCGGGTGCCCAGTGCAGTACCATGGGAATGTCACAGGCCGGGTGCCCAGTGCAGTACCATGGGAATGTCACAGGCCGGGTGCCCAGTGCAGTACCATGGGAATGTCACAGGCCGGGTGCCCGGTGCAGTACCATGGGAATGTCACAGGCCGGGTGCCCGGTGCAGTACCATGGGAATGTCACAGGCCGGGTGCCCGGTGCAGTACCATGGGAATGTCACAGGCCGGGTGCCCAGTGCAGTACCATGGGAGTGTCACAGGCCGGGTGCCCAGTGCAGTACCATGGGAATGCCACAGGCCGGGTGCCCAGTGCAGTACCATGGGAATGTCACAGACCGGGTGCCCGGTGACTTCCCCCGGTGCACCCCCCTGGCTGACCTCTGGCCCCAGCCGACCCATCAGCTGTATGGGCGCGCTCCAGCACAGCCTGTCCCATCGTTCCGACCCCGATCAGCGTGTGTGTTTGGTGGTGGTGGGGGGGGGGTTATTGTGTAAGCGCGGTTGCAGCTTGTCAGCCCCGCGAGTCTCCATCACCAGCGTACCCGGTGCAGTACCATGGGAATGTCACAGACCAGCGTACACGGTGCAGTACCATGGGAATGTCACAGGCCAGCGTACGCGGTGCAGTACCATGGGAATGTCACAGGCCGGGCGCCCAGTGCAGTACCATGGGAATGTCACAGACCAGCGTACCCGTTGCAGTACCATGGGAATGTCACAGGCCGGGTGCCCGGTGCAGTACCATGGGAATGTCAAAGGCCGGGTGCCCAGTGCAGTACCATGGGAGTGTCAAAGGCCGGGTGCCCAGTGCAGTACCATGGGAATGTTACAGGCCGGGTGCCCAGTGCAGTACCATGGGAATGTCACAGACCAGCGTACCCGGTGCAGTACCATGGGAATGTCAAAGGCCGGGTGCCCAGTGCAGTACCATGGGAATGTCACAGGCCGGGTGCCCAGTGCAGTACCATGGGAATGTTACAGACCGGGTGCCCAGTGCAGTACCATGGGAATGTCACAGACCGGGTGCCCAGTGCAGTACTATGGGAATTTCACAGACCGGGTGCCCGGTGCAGTACCATGGGAATGTCACAGGCCGGGTGCCCAGTGCAGTACCATGGGAATGTCACAGGCCGGGTGCCCGGTGCAGTACCATGGGAATGTCACAGGCCGGGTGCCCGGTGCAGTACCATGGGAATGTCACAGGCCGGGTGCCCAGTGCAGTACCATGGGAATGTCACAGGCCGGGTGCCCGGTGCAGTACCATGGGAATGTCACAGGACTGGTGCCCAGTGCAGTACCATGGGAATGTCACAGACCGGGTGCCCGGTGCAGTACCATGGGAATGTCACAGGACTGGTGCCCAGTGCAGTACCATGGGAATGTCACAGACCGGGTGCCCGGTGCAGTACCATGGGAATGTCACAGACCGGGTGCCCAGTGCAGTACCATGGGAATGTCACAGGCCGGGTGCCCACTGCAGTACCATGGGAATGTCACAGGCCGGGTGCCCCGTGCAGTACCATGGGAATGTCACAGGACTGGTGCCCAGTGCAGTACCATGGGAATGTCACAGGCCGGGTGCCCAGTGCAGTACCATGGGAATGTCACAGGCCGGGTGCCCAGTGCAGTACCATGGGAATGTCACAGGCCGGGTGCCCAGTGCAGTACCATGGGAATGTCACAGACCGGGTGCCCGGTGACTTCCCCCGGTGCACCCCCCTGGCTGACCTCTGGCCCCAGCCGACCCATCAGCTGTATGGGCGCGCTCCAGCACAGCCTGTCCCATCGTTCCGACCCCGATCAGCGTGTGTGTTTGGTGGGGGGGGGGGGTTATTGTGTAAGCGCGGTTGCAGCTTGTCAGCCCCGCGAGTGTCCATCACCAGCGTACCCGGTGCAGTACCATGGGAATGTCACAGACCAGCGTACACGGTGCAGTACCATGGGAATGTCACAGGCCAGCGTACGCGGTGCAGTACCATGGGAATGTCACAGGCCGGGCGCCCAGTGCAGTACCATGGGAATGTCACAGACCAGCGTACCCGGTGCAGTACCATGGGAATGTCAAAGGCCGGGTGCCCAGTGCAGTACCATGGGAGTGTCAAAGGCCGGGTGCCCAGTGCAGTACCATGGGAATGTTACAGGCCGGGTGCCCAGTGCAGTACCATGGGAATGTCACAGACCAGCGTACCCGGTGCAGTACCATGGGAATGTCACAGACCAGCGTACCCGGTGCAGTACCATGGGAATGTCAAAGGCCGGATGCCCAGTGCAGTACCATGGGAATGTCACAGGCCGGGTGCCCAGTGCAGTACCATGGGAATGTCACAGACCGGGTGCCCAGTGCAGTACCATGGGAATGTCACAGACCGGGTGCCCAGTGCAGTACCATGGGAATGTCACAGACCGGGTGCCCGGTGCAGTACCATGGGAATGTCACAGGCCGGGTGCCCAGTGCAGTACCATGGGAATGTCACAGGCCGGGTGCCCGGTGCAGTACCATGGGAATGTCACAGGCCGGGTGCCCGGTGCAGTACCATGGGAATGTCACAGGCCGGGTGCCCGGTGCAGTACCATGGGAATGTCACAGACCGGGTGCCCAGTGCAGTACCATGGGAATGTCACAGGCCGGGTGCCCGGTGCAGTACCATGGGAATGTCACAGGCCGGGTGCCCAGTGCAGTACCATGGGAATGTCACAGGCCGGGTGCCCGGTGCAGTACCATGGGAATGTCACAGGACTGGTGCCCAGTGCAGTACCATGGGAATGTCACAGACCGGGTGCCCGGTGCAGTACCATGGGAATGTCACAGGACTGGTGCCCAGTGCAGTACCATGGGAATGTCACAGACCGGGTGCCCAGTGCAGTACCATGGGAATGTCACAGGCCGGGTGCCCAGTGCAGTACCATGGGAATGTCACAGGCCGGGTGCCCGGTGCAGTACCATGGGAATGTCACAGGCCGGGTGCCCGGTGCAGTACCATGGGAATGTCACAAGCCGGGTGCCCAGTGCAGTACCATGGGAGTGTCACAGGCCGCGTGCCCGGTGCAGTACCATGGGAATGTCACAGGCCGGGTGCCCAGTGCAGTACCATGGGAATGTCACAGGCCGGGTGCCCAGTGCAGTACCATGGGAATGTCACAGGCCGGGTGCAGTACCATGGGAATGTGACAGGCCGGGTGCCCGGTGCAGTACCATGGGAATGTCACAGGCCGGGTGCAGTACCATGGGAGTGTCACAGGCCGGGTGCAGTACCATGGGAGTGTCACAGCCCTAGTGCCCAGTGCAGTACCATGGGAATGTCACAGGCCGGGTGCAGTACCATGGGAATGTCACAGGCCGGGTGCCCAGTGCAGTACCATGGGAATGTCACAGGCCGGGTGCCCAGTGCAGTACCATGGGAATGTCACAGGCCTGCTGCCCGGTGCAGTACCATGGGAATGTCACAGGCCGGGTGCCCAGTGCAGTAACATGGGAATCTCACAGGCCGGGTGCCCAGTGCAGTACCATGGGAATGTCACAGGCCGGGTGCCCGGTGCAGTACCATGGGAATGTCACAGGCCGGGTGCCCAGTGCAGTACCATGGGAGTGTCACAGGCCGGGTGCCCGGTGCAGTACCATGGGAATGTCACAGGCCGGGTGCAGTACCATGGGAGTGTCACAGGCCGGGTGCAGTACCATGGGAATGTCAAAGGCCGGGTGCCCAGTGCAGTACCATGGGAATGTCACAGACCGGGTGCCCAGTGCAGTACCATGGGAATGTCACAGGCCGGGTGCAGTACCATGGGAGTGTCACAGGCCGGGTGCAGTACCATGGGAATGTCACAGGCCGGGTGCCCAGTGCAGTACCATGGGAATGTCACAGGCCGGGTGCCCAGTGCAGTACCATGGGAATGTCACAGGCCGGGTGCAGTACCATGGGAGTGTCACAGGCCGGGTGCAGTACCATGGGAATGTCACAGGCCGGGTGCCCAGTGCAGTACCATGGGAATGTCACAGGCCGGGTGCAGTACCATGGGAATGTCACAGGCCGGGTGCCCAGTGCAGTACCATGGGAATGTCACAGACCGGGTGCCCAGTGCAGTACCATGGGAATGTCACAGGCCGGGTGCCCAGTGCAGTACCATGGGAATGTCACAGACCGGGTGCCCAGTGCAGTACCATGGGAATGTCACAGGCCGGGTGCCCAGTGCAGTACCATGGGAATCTCACAGGCCGGGTGCCCAGTGCAGTACCATGGGAATGTCACAGGCCTGCTGCCCGGTGCAGTACCATGGGAATGTCACAGGCCGGGTGCCCAGTGCAGTACCATGGGAATGTCACAGACCGGGTGCCCAGTGCAGTACCATGGGAATGTCACAGGCCGGGTGCCCAGTGCAGTACCATGGGAATGTCACAGGCCGGGTGCCCAGTGCAGTACCATGGGAATGTCACAGACCGGGTGCCCAGTGCAGTACCATGGGAATGTCACAGACCGGGTGGCCGGTGACTTCCCCCGGTGCACCCCCCTGGCTGACCTCTGGCCCCAGCCGACCCATCAGCTGTATGGGCGCGCTCCAGCACAGCCTGTCCCATCGTTCCGACCCCGATCAGCGTGTGTGTTTGGTGGTGGGGGGGGGGGGGGGGGGGTTATTGTGTAAGCGCGGTTGCAGCTTGTCAGCCCCGCGAGTGTCCATCACCAGCGTACCCGGTGCAGTACCATGGGAATGTCACAGACCAGCGTACACGGTGCAGTACCATGGGAATGTCACAGGCCAGCGTACGCGGTGCAGTACCATGGGAATGTCACAGGCCGGGCGCCCAGTGCAGTACCATGGGAATGTCACAGACCAGCGTACCCGGTGCAGTACCATGGGAATGTCACAGGCCGGGTGCCCGGTGCAGTACCATGGGAATGTCAAAGGCCGGGTGCCCAGTGCAGTACCATGGGAGTGTCAAAGGCCGGGTGCCCAGTGCAGTACCATGGGAATGTTACAGGCCGGGTGCACAGTGCAGTACCATGGGAATGTCACAGACCAGCGTACCCGGTGCAGTACCATGGGAATGTCAAAGGCCGGGTGCCCAGTGCAGTACCATGGGAATGTCACAGGCCGGGTGCCCAGTGCAGTACCATGGGAATGTCACAGACCGGGTGCCCAGTGCAGTACCATGGGAATGTCACAGACCGGGTGCCCAGTGCAGTACCATGGGAATTTCACAGACCGGGTGCCCGGTGCAGTACCATGGGAATGTCACAGGCCGGGTGCCCAGTGCAGTACCATGGGAATGTCACAGGCCGGGTGCCCGGTGCAGTACCATGGGAATGTCACAGGCCGGGTGCCCGGTGCAGTACCATGGGAATGTCACAGGCCGGGTGCCCGGTGCAGTACCATGGGAATGTCACAGGCCGGGTGCCCGGTGCAGTACCATGGGAATGTCACAGACCGGGTGCCCAGTGCAGTACCATGGGAATGTCACAGGCCGGGTGCCCGGTGCAGTACCATGGGAATGTCACAGGCCGGGTGCCCGGTGCAGTACCATGGGAATGTCACAGACCGGGTGCCCAGTGCAGTACCATGGGAATGTCACAGGCCGGGTGCCCGGTGCAGTACCATGGGAATGTCACAGGCCGGGTGCCCAGTGCAGTACCATGGGAATGTCACAGGCCGGGTGCCCGGTGCAGTACCATGGGAATGTCACAGGACTGGTGCCCAGTGCAGTACCATGGGAATGTCACAGACCGGGTGCCCGGTGCAGTACCATGCGAATGTCACAGGACTGGTGCCCAGTGCAGTACCATGGGAATGTCACAGACCGGGTGCCCGGTGCAGTACCATGGGAATGTCACAGACCGGGTGCCCAGTGCAGTACCATGGGAATGTCACAGGCCGGGTGCCCACTGCAGTACCATGGGAATGTCACAGGCCGGGTGCCCCGTGCAGTACCATGGGAATGTCACAGGACTGGTGCCCAGTGCAGTACCATGGGAATGTCACAGGCCGGGTGCCCAGTGCAGTACCATGGGAATGTCACAGGCCGGGTGCCCAGTGCAGTACCATGGGAATGTCACAGGCCGGGTGCCCAGTGCAGTACCATGGGAATGTCACAGACCGGGTGCCCGGTGCAGTACCATGGGAATGTCACAGGACTGGTGCCCAGTGCAGTACCATGGGAATGTCACAGGCCGGGTGCCCAGTGCAGTACCATGGGAATGTCACAGACAAGCGTACCCGGTGCAGTACCATGGGAATGTCACAGGCCGGGTGCCCGGTGCAGTACCATGGGAATGTCACAGGCCGGGTGCCCAGTGCAGTACCATGGGAGTGTCACAGGCCGGGTGCCCAGTGCCGTACCATGGGAATGTCACAGACCGGGTGCCCAGTGCAGTACCATGGGAATGTCACAGACCGGGTGCCCAGTGCAGTACCATGGGAATGTCACAGGCCGGCTGCCCGGTGCAGTACCATGGGAATGTCACAGGCCGGGTGCCCAGTGCAGTACCATGGGAATGTCACAGACCGGGTGCCCAGTGCAGTACCATGGGAATGTCACAGACCGGGTGCCCAGTGCAGTACCATGGGAATGTCACAGGCCGGGTGCCCGGTGCAGTACCATGGGAATGTCACAGGCCGGGTGCCCAGTGCAGTACCATGGGAATGTCACAGACCGGGTGCCCAGTGCAGTACCATGGGAATGTCACAGACCGGGTGCCCAGTGCAGTACCATGGGAATGTCACAGGCCGGGTGCCCGGTGCAGTACCATGGGAGTGTCACAGGCCGGGTGCCCAGTGCAGTGCCACGGGAATGTCACAGACCGGGTGCCCAGTGCAGTACCATGGGAGTGACACAGGCCTGGTGCCGGGTGCAGTACCATGGGAATGTCACAGACCGGGTGCCCAGTGCAGTACCATGGGAATGTCACAGACCGGGTGCCCAGTGCAGTACCATGGGAATGTCACAGGCCGGGTGCAGTACCATGGGAATGTGACAGGCCGGGTGCCCGGTGCAGTACCATGGGAATGTCACAGGCCTGCTGCCCGGTGCAGTACCATGGGAATGTCACAGGCCGGGTGCCCGGTGCAGTACCATGGGAATGTCACAGGCCGGGTGCCCGGTGCAGTACCATGGGAATGTCACAGGCCGGGTGCCCGGTGCAGTACCATGGGAATGTCACAGACCGGGTGCCCAGTGCAGTACCATGGGAATGTCACAGGCCGGGTGCCCGGTGCAGTACCATGGGAATGTCACAGGCCGGGTGCCCAGTGCAGTACCATGGGAATGTCACAGGCCGGGTGCCCGGTGCAGTACCATGGGAATGTCACAGGACTGGTGCCCAGTGCAGTACCATGGGAATGTCACAGACCGGGTGCCCGGTGCAGTACCATGGGAATGTCACAGGACTGGTGCCCAGTGCAGTACCATGGGAATGTCACAGACCGGGTGCCCAGTGCAGTACCATGGGAATGTCACAGGCCGGGTGCCCAGTGCAGTACCATGGGAATGTCACAGGCCGGGTGCCCGGTGCAGTACCATGGGAATGTCACAGGCCGGGTGCCCGGTGCAGTACCATGGGAATGTCACAGGCCGGGTGCCCAGTGCAGTACCATGGGAGTGTCACAGGCCGCGTGCCCGGTGCAGTACCATGGGAATGTCACAGGCCGGGTGCCCAGTGCAGTACCATGGGAATGTCACAGGCCGGGTGCCCAGTGCAGTACCATGGGAATGTCACAGGCCGGGTGCAGTACCATGGGAATGTCACAGGCCGGGTGCAGTACCATGGGAATGTCACAGGCCGGGTGCAGTACCATGGGAGTGTCACAGGCCGGGTGCAGTACCATGGGAGTGTCACAGCCCTAGTGCCCAGTGCAGTACCATGGGAATCTCACAGGCCGGGTGCCCAGTGCAGTACCATGGGAATGTCACAGGCCGGGTGCCCAGTGCAGTACCATGGGAATGTCACAGGCCGGGTGCCCAGTGCAGTACCATGGGAGTGTCACAGGCCGGGTGCCCAGTGCAGTACCATGGGAATGTCACAGGCCGGGTGCCCAGTGCAGTACCATGGGAATGTCACAGACCGGGTGCCCAGTGCAGTACCATGGGAATGTCACAGACCGGGTGGCCGGTGACTTCCCCCGGTGCACCCCCCTGGCTGACCTCTGGCCCCAGCCGACCCATCAGCTGTATGGGCGCGCTCCAGCACAGCCTGTCCCATCGTTCCGACCCCGATCAGCGTGTGTGTTTGGTGGTGGGGGGGGGGGGGGGGTTATTGTGTAAGCGCGGTTGCAGCTTGTCAGCCCCGCGAGTGTCCATCACCAACGTACCCGGTGCAGTACCATGGGAATGTCACAGACCAGCGTACACGGTGCAGTACCATGGGAATGTCACAGGCCAGCGTACGCGGTGCAGTACCATGGGAATGTCACAGGCCGGGCGCCCAGTGCAGTACCATGGGAATGTCACAGACCAGCGTACCCGGTGCAGTACCATGGGAATGTCACAGGCCGGGTGCCCGGTGCAGTACCATGGGAATGTCAAAGGCCGGGTGCCCAGTGCAGTACCATGGGAGTGTCAAAGGCCGGGTGCCCAGTGCAGTACCATGGGAATGTTACAGGCCGGGTGCCCAGTGCAGTACCATGGGAATGTCACAGACCAGCGTACCCGGTGCAGTACCATGGGAATGTCAAAGGCCGGGTGCCCAGTGCAGTACCATGGGAATGTCACAGGCCGGGTGCCCAGTGCAGTACCATGGGAATGTCACAGACCGGGTGCCCAGTGCAGTACCATGGGAATGTCACAGACCGGGTGCCCAGTGCAGTACCATGGGAATTTCACAGACCGGGTGCCCGGTGCAGTACCATGGGAATGTCACAGGCCGGGTGCCCAGTGCAGTACCATGGGAATGTCACAGGCCGGGTGCCCGGTGCAGTACCATGGGAATGTCACAGGCCGGGTGCCCGGTGCAGTACCATGGGAATGTCACAGGCCGGGTGCCCGGTGCAGTACCATGGGAATGTCACAGGCCGGGTGCCCGGTGCAGTACCATGGGAATGTCACAGACCAGGTGCCCAGTGCAGTACCATGGGAATGTCACAGGCCGGGTGCCCGGTGCAGTACCATGGGAATGTCACAGGCCGGGTGCCCGGTGCAGTACCATGGGAATGTCACAGACCGGGTGCCCAGTGCAGTACCATGGGAATGTCACAGGCCGGGTGCCCGGTGCAGTACCATGGGAATGTCACAGGCCGGGTGCCCAGTGCAGTACCATGGGAATGTCACAGGCCGGGTGCCCGGTGCAGTACCATGGGAATGTCACAGGACTGGTGCCCAGTGCAGTACCATGGGAATGTCACAGACCGGGTGCCCGGTGCAGTACCATGGGAATGTCACAGGACTGGTGCCCAGTGCAGTACCATGGGAATGTCACAGACCGGGTGCCCGGTGCAGTACCATGGGAATGTCACAGACCGGGTGCCCAGTGCAGTACCATGGGAATGTCACAGGCCGGGTGCCCACTGCAGTACCATGGGAATGTCACAGGCCGGGTGCCCCGTGCAGTACCATGGGAATGTCACAGGACTGGTGCCCAGTGCAGTACCATGGGAATGTCACAGACCGGGTGCCCGGTGCAGTACCATGGGAATGTCACAGGACTGGTGCCCAGTGCAGTACCATGGGAATGTCACAGGCCGGGTGCCCAGTGCAGTACCATGGGAATGTCACAGACAAGCGTACCCGGTGCAGTACCATGGGAATGTCACAGGCCGGGTGCCCGGTGCAGTACCATGGGAATGTCACAGGCCGGGTGCCCAGTGCAGTACCATGGGAGTGTCACAGGCCGGGTGCCCAGTGCCGTACCATGGGAATGTCACAGACCGGGTGCCCAGTGCAGTACCATGGGAATGTCACAGACCGGGTGCCCAGTGCAGTACCATGGGAATGTCACAGGCCGGGTGCCCGGTGCAGTACCATGGGAATGTCACAGGCCGGGTGCCCAGTGCAGTACCATGGGAATGTCACAGACCGGGTGCCCAGTGCAGTACCATGGGAATGTCACAGACCGGGTGCCCAGTGCAGTACCATGGGAATGTCACAGGCCGGGTGCCCGGTGCAGTACCATGGGAATGTCACAGGCCGGGTGCCCAGTGCAGTACCATGGGAATGTCACAGACCGGGTGCCCAGTGCAGTACCATGGGAATGTCACAGGCCGGGTGCCCGGTGCAGTACCATGGGAGTGTCACAGGCCGGGTGCCCAGTGCAGTGCCACGGGAATGTCACAGACCGGGTGCCCAGTGCAGTACCATGGGAGTGACACAGGCCTGGTGCCGGGTGCAGTACCATGGGAATGTCACAGACCGGGTGCCCAGTGCAGTACCATGGGAATGTCACAGACCGGGTGCCCAGTGCAGTACCATGGGAATCTCACAGGCCGGGTGCCCAGTGCAGTACCATGGGAGTGTCACAGGCCGGGTGCCCAGTGCAGTACCATGGGAATGTCACAGGCCGGGTGCCCAGTGCAGTACCATGGGAATGTCACAGACCGGGTGCCCAGTGCAGTACCATGGGAATGTCACAGCCCGGGTGCCCGGTGCAGTACCATGGGAATGTCACAGGCCGGGTGCCCAGTGCAGTACCATGGGAATGTCACAGACAAGCGTACCCGGTGCAGTACCATGGGAATGTCACAGACCGGGTGCCCGGTGCAGTACCATGGGAATGTCACAGGCCGGGTGCCCAGTGCAGTACCATGGGAATGTCACAGGCCGGGTGCCCAGTGCAGTACCACGGGAGTGTCACAGGCCGGGTGCCCAGTGCAGTACCATGGGAATGTCACAGGCCGGGTGCCCAGTGCAGTACCATGGGAGTGACACAGGCCTGGTGCCGGGTGCAGTACCATGGGAGTGTCACAGGCCGGGTGCCCAGTGCAGTACCAAGGGAATGTCACAGACAAGCGTACCCGGTGCAGTACCATGGGAATGTCACAGGCCGGGTGCCCAGTGCAGTACCATGGGAATGTCACAGGCCGGGTGCCCAGTGCAGTACCATGGGAATGTCACAGACAAGCGTACCCGGTGCAGTACCATGGGAATGTCACAGACAAGCGTACCCGGTGCAGTACCATGGGAATGTCACAGGCCGGGTGCCCAGTGCAGTACCATGGGAATGTCACAGGCCGGGTGCCCGGTGCAGTACCATGGGAATGTCACAGACCGGGTGCCCAGTGCAGTACCATGGGAATGTCACAGGCCTGGTGCCCAGTGCAGTACCATGGGAATGTCACAGGCCGGGTGCCCAGTGCAGTACCATGGGAATGTCACAGACCGGGTGCCCAGTGCAGTACCATGGGAATGTCACAGGCCTGCTGCCCGGTGCAGTACCATGGGAATGTCACAGGCCGGGTGCAGTACCATGGGAGTGTCACAGGCCGGGTGCAGTACCATGGGAGTGTCACAGGCCGGGTGCCCAGTGCAGTACCATGGGAATGTCACAGGCCGGGTGCCCAGTGCAGTACCATGGGAATCTCACAGGCCGGGTGCCCAGTGCAGTACCATGGGAGTGTCACAGGCCGGGTGCCCAGTGCAGTACCATGGGAATGTCACAGGCCGGGTGCCCAGTGCAGTACCATGGGAATGTCACAGCCCGGGTGCCCGGTGCAGTACCATGGGAATGTCACAGGCCGGGTGCCCAGTGCAGTACCATGGGAATGTCACAGACAAGCGTACCCGGTGCAGTACCATGGGAATGTCACAGACCGGGTGCCCGGTGCAGTACCATGGGAATGTCACAGGCCGGGTGCCCAGTGCAGTACCATGGGAATGTCACAGGCCGGGTGCCCAGTGCAGTACCACGGGAGTGTCACAGGCCGGGTGCCCAGTGCAGTACCATGGGAATGTCACAGGCCGGGTGCCCAGTGCAGTACCATGGGAGTGACACAGGCCTGGTGCCGGGTGCAGTACCATGGGAGTGTCACAGGCCGGGTGCCCAGTGCAGTACCAAGGGAATGTCACAGACAAGCGTACCCGGTGCAGTACCATGGGAATGTCACAGGCCGGGTGCCCAGTGCAGTACCATGGGAATGTCACAGGCCGGGTGCCCAGTGCAGTACCATGGGAATGTCACAGACAAGCGTACCCGGTGCAGTACCATGGGAATGTCACAGACAAGCGTACCCGGTGCAGTACCATGGGAATGTCACAGGCCGGGTGCCCAGTGCAGTACCATGGGAATGTCACAGGCCGGGTGCCCGGTGCAGTACCATGGGAATGTCACAGACCGGGTGCCCAGTGCAGTACCATGAGAATGTCACAGGCCTGGTGCCCAGTGCAGTACCATGGGAATGTCACAGGCCGGGTGCCCAGTGCAGTACCATGGGAATGTCACAGACCGGGTGCCCAGTGCAGTACCATGGGAATGTCACAGGCCGGGTGCCCAGTGCAGTACCATGGGAATGTCACAGACCGGGTGCCCAGTGCAGTACGATGGGAATGTCACAGGCCTGGTGCCCAGTGCAGTACCAT
The DNA here is from genome assembly GCF_047496885.1 of Scyliorhinus torazame. Classification (NCBI taxonomy): domain Eukaryota; kingdom Metazoa; phylum Chordata; class Chondrichthyes; order Carcharhiniformes; family Scyliorhinidae; genus Scyliorhinus; species Scyliorhinus torazame. The sequence continues at coordinate 9,495,608 of NC_092717.1, forward strand.
GGGAATGTCACAGACCGGGTGCCCAGTGCAGTACCATGGGAATGTCACAGACCGGGTGCCCAGTGCAGTACCATGGGAGTGTCACAGGCCGGGTGCCCAGTGCAGTACCATGGGAATGTGACAGGCCGGGTGCCCAGTGCAGTTCCATGGGAATGTCACAGGCCGGGTGCCCAGTGCAGTACCATGGGAGTGTCACAGGCCGGGTGCCCAGTGCAGTACCATGGGAATGTGACAGGCCGGGTGCCTGATGCAGTTCCAGGGGATTGTTACAGACCGGGTGCCCAGTGCAGTACCATGGGAATGTCCCAGGCCGGGTGCCCGGTGCAGTACCATGGGAATGTCACAGGCCGGGTGCCCAGTGCAGTACCATGGGAATGTTACAGACCGGGTGCCCAGTGCAGTACCATGGGAATGTCACAGACCGGGTGCCCGGTGACTTCCCCCGGTGCACCCCCCTGGCTGACCTCTGGCCCCAGCCGACCCATCAGCTGTATGGGCGCGCTCCAGCACAGCCTGTCCCATCGTTCCGACCCCGATCAGCGTGTGTGTTTGGTGGGTGGGGGGGGGGGGGTTATTGTGTAAGCGCGGTTGCAGCTTGTCAGCCCCGCGAGTGTCCATCACGGACACGGTGGATCCCGCACCATCTTGGGAATGGATGGTGTTGCACGCGGCACCGGTGCTAGCCCCTCTCCGGAAGCCGAATCGGTGTGGGTTTGCCACCGATTTGTCTGACGTGAAAGTCCACATTCTCCGTTGGCATCAACACTTCGACGGAGAGTCCAGCCCAAGCTTTGTTTTCACGACTGCGCAACAGCTGAACATGCAGTCAGACATCCCGTGCAAGTTGTCCATTACAACACTCAAAGTTAACCTTGTGGTCTTGGCTTTCCATGTTTACATAAAGCAGGAAGCTCGGTTTCCAGAGTGAAGCCTAGAGTAACTCCAGGAAAGTCGGAGTGCCAGTGATGGGGCGCGGAACATAAGCAGCATTGTTAAAGCCAGCCACTTCAATACATCCCAGGAAATCCGACATTCCGACAGCAGGTCCCCAGGGTCAGATTACCAACAAGGAACACATCGTTCCCTGTTTATATCTCAGCATCATTTTCTTTTTGGTGGGAACACCAGTGATTTGAACAGCGACGTTCCTGCTGGGGCGTAAGTGTAAACGGTGCCTTTGATGTGTGCCATCAAACCAGCTTTGCGAATGTGTAAATGTGGGGGGAAACCTCGAAACACAAAGAACTCCCTTGATTTCCATATGGGTATATCAGCTTCGTAAGCTTTAGTTCTTCAGAGGAGAGGTTTGTTTGGGCTGGTTAAGCACCCTTTGTGAGCACAACACTGTTTAGGATTGTAATACTGATTAAAGCCTCCTTTAATCCCTCCACGGTTTCATGTCAACCATTTTGTTTGTGTGGTCGTTTCAAAGACAATCTTTTAACCTCTTTATTTATTTCTGTGAGAAGGGGGGTGTCGAACAACAAAAAGAACCAAATCCAGAGTGTTCTTGGGTGGTCTGATTTCTCTCGGGCCGTGACACTCTCCCAAATGTTGACTCTTAATAGAGTTTGGGTCTGGTCGAACCGGCACACTTTGCAAGGTGGCAGGTTGGAGAGCTTTTCCCCACGAGGGGGAATGACTTCTCCCATCCTCCACTACCACAAACCAGGCAGTGATGGGGCGGCATGGTGGCACAGTGGTTAGCACTGCTGCGTCACAGCGCCAGGGACCCGGGATAAATGCAGGACTCGGATGACTGTCTGTGCGGAGTTCCCACGTGTCTGCGTGGGTTCCCTCCGGGTGCTCCGGTTTCTTCCCACAATCCAAAGATGTGCAGGTTAGGTGGATTGGCCGTGATAAATTGCCCCCCAGTGTCCAGGGATGTATAAGTTAGGTTAGGCGATAGTGCGGGAGAGTGGGCCTAGGTAAGGTGCTCTTTCAGGGGGTCGGTGCAGACTCGATGGGCTGAATGGCCTCCTTCTGCACTGTAGGAATTCTATGATTCTATGTAGTGGATATGTTCCTGGCCTAGTAATCCAGGCTTAATGCTCTGGGGATATGGGTTCAAATACCACCATTGAAGTTCAATTAATAAATCTGTAATTAAAATCTGGCCTTGCTCATGGTGACCGTGGCAACTATCATCAATTGTTATGGAAACCCATCTGGTTTACTAATGTCCCTGAGGGAAAGAATCTGTCTTCCAGTGTGGTTGACTCATAACTGTTCTCAGTTCAACAGCAGCCAGGGATGGACAACAAATGTCATCCCATGAAGGGATAAATAAAAAGAGAATGCCCAACTGGGGAGAAATGGTAGCAGCTTCGATAACAGGCCAGCCAGACAGACACCTGAAGGAGGGAGCGTACACTGGGCCAGGAGCCAACACGCAGGACTGGGTTTTTTTAAAATGGTGTCGTCCCCAGATGTGGGTGCCTCTACTTCAACCAGTCACTTTCCAGAAACACCAAAAAAAAAACTTTTAAAAATACGACAGGGGTCTGGAACCCGCGACTTCAGGATTGCACGCTTTGGTGCCAGAGCTGGGGCGGGATTCTCCCTCGGCAGGATCCTCCGCTTCGCCGGCTGCGCACTCACAGCCGCGGATTTCCCGACGGCGTGGGGGCGCCCACAATGGCCGGCTGCCGGGACGGAGAATCCCGCTGCCGGCGGGGGGGGGGGGGGGGGGGGGGGGGGGGGTGCGCCGTGCCAGAAAACGGGTGCGTCGGGACGGAAGATCCCGCCCACGACTTCTTTCTTTATTGTCAGCTTTTACTGACTTTGCTATAACTTTGCAGTATCGTTTAACGAACAAACGTTTGATAAGGACCTTCGAAACGGCGTTGAAGCGCCTTGTTTCCATTCACCGGTGTTTGAGTAACGGGCATTGCAGATCGTGTGATTTTGCACTTTGACTACATTTTTAAAAATGGCTCCTTGTGTTTTCCAACAGTAAAGTGGGAGATCCAGGCTGAAGGTTCAGTGCAGTAGCAATGGAGTGTGGCGCAGTTGGAGGCGCCGTCCTCGCCGTCTGGGACAGAAGTTAGACTGCTTGCCCTCTCAGGTCGATGTGAGAGATTTCTTGGCCGCTATTGCGAAGCACGGCGGGTGATCTCTCCCTGGTGTCCCAGCCAATATTGATCCCTCCACCAGCGTTCAGCTGCGCCTCTGGATTGCAGCCCAGTGACATTCCCACTGTTGGCCTCTGGATCCCCAATTCTGGGCTCGCCCCCGCCCTCTCAGGGGTGATTGGGCACGGCCAGAAACTCTCATCCCATGACTGAATAAAAAACACACACTTCAGGAAGGATGTCGGAGAGGGGATTTACTCGACTAGACTGAGACCTCACACCCAGCACCAAGCTGATGGTCTACAGAATAGCCGTGATCCCCGCCCTCCTGTAAGCATCAGAAACATGGACAATGTATAGTAGACACCTCAAATGCCTGGAGAGATATCACCAATGTTGCCTCTGCAAAATCCTGCAAATGCACTAGCAGGAGAGGCGTACCAACCTGAGCTCCCTCTCCCAGGCCAATATCCCCAGTATCGAGGTACTGGTCATGCTCGACCAGCTGCATTGGGTGGGCCACACTGCCCGCATGCCCGACACAAGATTCCCGACACAAATGCTCTACTCCGAGCTCCGCAATGGCAAGCGATCACCAGGAGGGCGGAGGAAACGGTCCAAGGACACTCTGAAAGCCTCCATAAATAAATGCAACGTCCCCACCGACATGTGGCGTAAACAGCGTAAAGAGAGCGCAGAATCCAGAGCCACCCACCCACCCACCTCATCGAACACCACCCGCCAAACCTGTGGCAGAGTCTTCAGATCCAGGATCGGACTATTCAGCCTCCGCAGAACACCCCCGGAGTGGAAGCAAGTCATCCTCAACGCTCAGGGATGAGGAACCAGGTGCCGTGGATCGACTGGAGAAGCTGGGATTGTTCTCCTTCGAGCAAAGAATGTTCAGAGGAAACTTAATTTTTAAATGTTTTAATAATCTTTATTGTCACAAGTAGGCTTACATTAACACTGCAATGAAGTTACTGTGAAAATCTCCTAGTCGCCGCATTCCGGCGCCTGTTCGGGTACACAGAGGGAGAAATCAGAATGTCCAATTCACCTAACAGCACGTCTTTCGGGACTTGTGGGAGGAAACGGGAGCACCCGGAGGAAACCCACGCAGACACGGGGAGACACAGACAGTGACCCAAGCCGGGAATCGAACCCGGGTCCCTGGCGTTGTGAAGCGACAGTGCTAACCACTGTGCTACCAGCTTAATTGAGGTTTTCAGAATTATATGGAGTTTTGATAGGATAAATATGGTGAAACCTTCCACTGGCAGGGAGGTCAGGACCAGGTTAAAGTGATTCACGAAACAACAAGTGGTGACAGGAGGAGTTTTGTTTCACACAGCGAGTTGTTACTGCAATAAGCACATGGGGAGTTCACACCGAGTAAAATTAGAACAAAGTTTTATTTGTACAAACGGTATATACACTGGCCAGGATTCTCTGAAATCCCGGCCAAGTGTTCACGCCAGCGTCAAGACCGGCGCGAGCGGCTCCGGCGTCAACAGGCCTCCAGGCCGAGTCATTCACCCCTTCCTAGGGGGCTTTCGAGCGCCGGAGTGCTGTCCGCTGCTCCGGCGCTCGGAAACCGGCGCGCCACGGCCAGCACGGGATCCGCGCATGTGCGTGGGTTCCCCTCTCCGCGCCGGCCCCCGGGCAATATGGCGGAGCCCTGCAGAGGCCCGGCTGGGAAGAACATAGGACCCCCCCCCGGAATTAGGCCGCCCGCCGATCGGAAGTTCCCAATCGTGGGCCTGGCCACCGTGCCCCCCCCCCCCCCCCCCCCCGGAGTCGGATCCCCCACCCCCCCCCACCAGGAAGGCCCCCGCAGCCAGGACTCCGAATTCAGCGGGCACTCGCAAGTCGAGGTGCGGAGAATCGGCGTCCCGACGTCGGAGCGGCGTGGCGCGATTCCCCCCCCCGCGATTCTCCGACCCGGCGGTGCGGGATCGGTGAATCCCGGCCACTCTCCCTTTGATCTCTACCGGGCTCCCCTCTGGTCGGTCCCTCACTGACCGGTCTTGCCACTGAGATACGCCGCCCCTAACGGGAGAGCTCGTACTCCGCAAGGGGCACGAGGCAGGCGGGCATTCCCACCCCGTGGGTGCAGTGCGGGATATCACGGTTATGAATCGGGAGGTGCCGTCTGAAAGGGCGGCGGAAGCAGATTCGATTTCAAAAGGGTGTGGGATAAATAATTGAAAAGAGAAATGGGCAAGGCCGCAGGAAAAGAGCGAGGGGGGGTGAGCGAGTGGGACTAAATTGCATAACGCTGTTAAAGAGTCGTCACAGGCAGTATGTGCCAAATGACCTCATTCTGCGCTGTCGGATTCCACGAAGCTGCTTTGAATGTTGCTGTTGCTCTGGAAAAGCTTCCATCGTTCCGGATTTGGTTTCTCGGAGGGCAGCATCCGGGAGGCAGCTCCCAGGCTCTCTCGCTGCTGCTCTTTCTGTAGCCTAGTGTGGGTCTCTGACAACATAACTGGACTACAGGAAATGGATTTGAAAGCATAGATGCTGGGGTTCGAGCCGATGGTGCTGGACTCGGAGAATTCATAATTAAAAGCAGCTTGAATTTACCTCATGCTTAGCGAGGAGCAGATCTCAGAACAGCAAGAGGAACACAATACAGCTTTGTCTGCGTAAGAGAGAGACGAGTCTCTGAAAAGCCTATCAGCACCTTGTTAACACTATAGCAATGCTGCTGGAGCCAGGACTTCCCCAGTGGCTGGGGCGTAATATGTATCGCATCTGTCAGTTTGTACCACTTTTCAATCAGCTTTTCTTGCAGCTTAAGTTACAGAACTCAAGCGCAACTTGCTTTCACTTGCACAATATTTGGCTCACGGGCAATGAATTCTAATAAGAAGAGTTCCTGGGTTAGAGAAGGAAAAAGTCAGGCAGAGTTCGCTCTCTTAGTCCTCATCCAACAACCCCTGCTGGAAGTATGTGTGTTGTGTGTGTTTTGTGCATTGTGCATGTCAATATAAGTGTATGTGTGTGTGTGTGTGTGTGAGTTTAACTATGTGAGTGTGTGTGAATTTTTTGTGTGTGTGAGCATGAATTTATGTATCTGTGAATTTATATGTGTGTGTGAGAATTTGTGTGTATGTGTGAATTAGTGTGTGTGAACTTGTGAATTTGTGTGTGTGTGAATGAGTGTGAATTTGTGTGTGTGTGAATTTGTGTGAGTGAGAATGTGTGAGTTTGTGTGCAACTGTGTATGTGTATATCAGTGTGAATGTGTGAATTTGCATGCCAAGAAACACAAGAAACAGCGGCCCTGACGTTAAATAAGGGGCCTCAGTGAGGAACGTACAGCCGAGCCTGCACATAGCCCCGCTTTCTACACCAAGGAGCTTCGCTGCCTTGAATCCTCAGTATAGCACGAGACTGAGACACCAGCACCAGGGTACCACCCAACCCAGAGGGTGAATACCCGGGGCCTCCAATCCCCTGGGAGACCCCCATCAGTGCCATTCCATCTGGTCCCCATTTGTGGAGTCCAGCACTGAACGGCGCTCGCCTGAGGCGTCTGAGGCGAAGGGGATCGATCCCAACGCCTCGGGTACCTCGGGAATCTGCACATTAAAGTGAGACTTGCTGTCTCGCTCTAAAATGCAGATTTGCTAAAAGGTGATCTCGCCCACAATGTCGGGATTCGGGTAGATCCCAGGAGCGGCATCGCCCAAATTTTATCGGCCACGCTGTGCCGCGGTGAACTGCGTTTACGGTGCAGCGTAGCCATTGGATTGCACCCTTTGTGTGTGAGTGTGAATTTATGTATGTTTGAGTGTGTGCGTGAGTGTCTGTGTGAGGGTGCGTGTGTGTGTCTGTGTGAGTGTGTGTCTGTGTGAGTCTGTGCGAGGGTGCGTGTGTGTGTCTGTATGAGTGCGTGTGTGTGTCTGTGTGAGTGTGTGCGTGTGTGTCTGTGTGAGTGTGTGTCTGTGTGAGTCTGTGTGTGTGTCTGTATGAGTGTGTGTCTGTGTGAGTCTGTGTGTGTGTCTGTATGAGTGCGTGTGTGTGTCTGTGTGAGTGTGTGTCTGTGTGAGTCTGTGTGAGGGTGCGTGTGTGTGTCTGTGTGAGTGCATGTGTGTGTCTGTGTGAGGGTGTGTGTGTGTGTCTGTGTGAGTGTGAATTTATGTATGTTTGAGTGTGTGCGTGAGTGTCTGTGAGTGTGTGTCTGTGTGAGGGTGCGTGTGTGTGTCTGTGAGTGCGTGTGTGTGTCTGTGTGAGTGTGTGTCTGTGTGCGTGTGAGGGTGTGCATGAATGTACATGTCATATGTGTGTATCTGTTCATCCATGTATGTTGCACCCATGTGTGTGACTGAGTGAGAACATATGTGTGTGTGTAAATGTATGAACCTTTGCATGTTTGAGAGTCTATCTGAGTGTGTGCATCTGTGTGTGCGCATGTATGTGTGGGTGAGTATGTAAACATGTGTGTCGGTCTGTGGTGGCTGTCTGTGAGTGCGTGTGTGTGTGCATGTATGTGTGAGTGAGCTGGGCAGCACGGTAGCACAGTGGTTAGCACTATTGCTTCACAGCTCCAGGGTCTCAGGTTTGATTCCCGGCTTGGGTCACTGTCTGTGTGGAGTCTGCACGTTCTCCCCGTGGCTGCGTGGGTTTCCTCCGGGTGCTCCGGTTTCCTCCCACAAGACCCGAAAGACGTGCTGTTAGGTAATTTGAACATTCTGAATTCTCCATCCGTGTACCCGAACAGGCACCGGAATGTGGCGACTAGGGGCTTTTCACAGTAACTTTATTGCAGTGTTAATGAAAGCCTACTTGTGACAATAAAGATTATTATGTGAACATGTGAGTGTGTGTGTGCATATATGTGAGTGTGTGTGTGAACATGTGAGTGTGTGTGAGACAGAGAGAGAATGGAAGTGTTTGTGAAGAACTGATTCTGGTTTGACAGTAATACTGTGAATTACAACAACAATACTGCCCCAGCCCGGGGCTGCCAGATTAGACAGTCCAGGTTCGGGCTGGTATTTAAAGGGCTGAATTAACAAGTCCCAGCTGGATGGGCCTCCGCCTGCTACCAGAGGAATCTGTACTCCACGAGTCCCATGAGGAGATCCCCTGTGGTCTCCATTATCACACCCGTCCCCCCCACAGTCCGAATGTTGCCCCTCACACCCATGATGACGGGGCCTTCTCTACCTCTTCGCATCTGGTCATGTGTCTACCGTCAGTGGGGCCGGGTCGGTGGGGTGGGGGGTGTATAGAGGATGGGGCATCGTCTCTTCTACAATGAGCACAGAAGTTCTGCTGATGATGGCTGTCCCTCAACGGTGACTTCCGGTCGGTGTTCTGTCACCTCGACTTCCATTTCGACGCCCGGGTCCTCACCATCTTGCTGACTGACTCTCGGGTACAGGGTGGGCTGCACCCCGTGTCTGTGAGCCGGTATGAAGGACATTGAGGGTACTGTTTCTCCAGGAGAAGTTTATTCAGTGGAGGGTTCTCTGTTTCTGAGGTGGTCTCCATGCTTTGTTAAGGTCTTCTCTCTGGTTTTGACCTTATATGTATGGGTCCCATTTTCTCTATTACATCTCCCATGATCCAAGGGGAACCGTCTCCAAGGTTATGGATGTGGACAGTGTCCCTCGGCCTAAAGGCCCTATCTGTTCCCCGGCTGTTGTGGTTCATCTTCTGGGCCTCTTGATTCGACCCTGCTTACCCACTGAAGTTGGGGAACATTAAGCCGACCCATTGCTAGTTCCGCTAGCACCACTCCTGTTGTTGTGTGTGGCATGGTCCTGTAATTAAAGATGAACCGTGCTCGTTTTGTCTCGAGCAAGCCTGGGGTTAGCCTTTTTTTGCCGCTCTTGAATGCTTGGACCTCCCGTTTGGGTGGGCCGTTTGAGGATGGATGATATGGTGCCACATGGATATGTTTCACTCCATTAATCTTCGTAAACACCTCGAATTCCTCACTGTTGAACGGGATCTCATTGTCAGTTATGAGAACCTCCAAGGGTGCTACATGACTGTCGGAGTCACTCTACGGCGACGCCGGCTGTAGTGGAGGCTGCCCGATGCACGTCCATCCATTTGGAATGGGCATTGATTAAGATTCGAAACCTAGAACCCATGAATGGTCCGACGAAGTGTGCGTGCAACCGTACCCAGGGTGTCCCTAGCCAGTCCCATGGGTGCAGTAAGGCCGACGGCGACATCTTCCGATTCTCGTGGCAGGTTGGGCACTGTCTCACCATATTCTCAATGTCCGCATCAAGTCCGGGCCACCAGACAAACATCTTCATTTTTGAGACTCCTGGTCGGCCACTATGTAGCTCCTGTAATATCGGACGCTGATACCTGGACACGGGGCGATCACAAGATAATGCCGTCTTCCACACCTAGTTGCGGGTGTTTTGTGAGGAAGTGTTTTAACTCCTGTGTGGGGTGTCCTCGTACTCGGCCACTTGGGACGTAGCGTTGCCGGTGGAGGGTCCTTTAGAGTCCAAGTCTGGATCTGTTTGGCAGATACAGGCAGAGTAGCTATGGAATTTAGAGTCAGAATGACTTTGTCCATCACTTGCAGGAGGTCAGACTCATGGTGGGTGACTCAGGGCATCTGCATTTGCTGTTTGCATTCCTGAGCGATGCCCAACAGTATACTCGCTGCCACCAATAATAATGCCCAGCGGTGGATCCGGGCCGAGGCAGTGGGCGGATTGGTTTGTCCTCCTTAAAGAGTCCCAGTCGAGATTTGAGATCCATGATGATGGCAAAACGCTGTCTGTAGACTGTGACTGCTCTCCATAGTTCTCCGGGAGACGTCCCATCAGTTTCTGACGTCTTGCGGCCACCAACCCTTATCTCTCGTAGACACGAGATTGTTCACAGCGGTGGGTGGGTCACGTGGGGAAGGTTCTCCTGTATGTGGGGTCACCAGACACGGCGGACGCTGTGATCCTTGGCACTCTGGGGCTCCTGGACCCCCTTCTCAGAATTCCCACGCGACACTGCCAATCCGTTGGCTCTTTTAAGGTCCAGGGTAGGTTCTTCCAGCGGCTCCCTCTGGATTGCGACATTATTTATCCCGCATACTAGTCGGCCCCGCAGCATCTCTGGGAGGGATGGTCTGTACTCACAGTGTTCCACCAGTTTCCAAAGTCTTGTCAGGAATTCTTTTACTGATTCTCTGGAAGTTTTTCCGGCCGTGTTGAATCTATAACGTTGCAATATCACACATGGTTAAGGGTCATATGGGTTCGCTACTCCATTTGAAACATTCAAATAGGGCTGCCGATTGGTCAGGTTCTTAATGATGCGGAAATGATGCTCCACAAGCGGTCAAGTGAATCACCGTCTTTCTGTCTTCACCTTCTACACCTTTTGCCCAAAAGAAATATCGGATTTTTTTGGCATACTGGGGCCAATCTTCCATGCCCGCATCGTATGGTTCTAGTTTGCCAAATAGCAGCATTTTCAGATCTCCTCCATCTTTTCTTACCACAATCGACTTTTGGCAAGGCCTGAATCTTGTTGTTGCTCCGTGTCGCCAGTGTAGTAATCCAGGAGACACGGTCTGGAAGGTTACCTTTCTTTATTTATAACTCCAAACAAAAGCCACCACTGTGGATTACAACAACAGCACAGCCCCAGCCCAGGGCTGCCAGATTAGACAGTCCAGGTTTGGGCCGGCATTCAAAGGGCTGAGTTAATGAGTCTGTGGTGTTCTTTGTGTTGCTTATTTCAGGATGGTTGGCGTAGTTTTCACAAAGACCACAGAATAGTTTTTAACTTAAACAAAACTATGATTTTATTTACACTACTAAAACTGGGTCCTTAAGAACACAGAACTGCTCAATAACATCTAACTCCACTCATCTACAGCTAATCTCACTACTGGTATAAACTATAATCTCATCTTCTCACACTATCTGTTCTTATGACCTTCACTAGGTGTCTCCTGCATACACCCTTCCCCTGAGGTCTAGCATTGCTGCTTTATAGAGTTGTATCTGCAGCTCCCTCTAGTGGTTACACCCGACACTACATTAACCCTTGTAAAGCTGCTAATTATGATAATACCACAGAGTCCAGGCTGGGTGGGCCTCCGACCATTACCAGAGGAACACGTACTCCATGAGCCCCATGGGGAGCTCTATTGTTGATCCCCCACCGCCCTCCTGGGGGCTATCAAAGCCGACACTTTGAAATTGCACAGAGCGCTGTTTAATCAGCCGTTAAAAGGCGTCTGTGAAGCCGGCAGGTTTCCCACAGCTTTTCCCGCCTGAGCCAACACTCTGCGTGCAACTTTGGTGAAATTCCGTCCGATAATTATTGGCTTTTGACACCGTGCCGGAACTGCAAAAAGAAACTGCATTTCAGACAAGGCATTCTTACGATTAAAAACGGTGAGACGCCTCTCACTTTCCCAGGGAAAACTTGCAAAATTTGTTTTAACAGCATCAAGTAACAAGCCTCCATTTGGCAGCTGTTGATTAGCTTACCAATAATGTGTGAGCCTCTCGAGTGTCTGCATTAATTAACTGACCACTTTCCATTAGCACCTTCTCTAAGGTGGTCCAGATGGTGATAAATGAGTGGCCTGTCAAACATAGGCTGGGAAACACCATTCACATCGTGGACATGCTAAAGAAAACAAAGCTCAGTTAAGGACCTGCTTCCTACTTAATGGCACATTAAACAGATGATAAATGTTTCAAACTGAATGTTAAATAAACATATATCTTAAGAGTCACAATTGGAGGGGTCCATTGCATTACAAAAAAGACCAGAGAGAGAAAACAAAAGTTTGAGAAAATGGGCAGGATACTATGTAATAATAAGAATAATCTTTATTGTCACAAGTAGGCTTACATTAACACTGCAATGAAGTTACTGTGAAAATCCCCCAGTCGCCACATTCCGGCGCCTGTTCGGGTACACAGAGGGAGAATTCAGAGGACGCGATTGTCCACTCCCACGCCGGTTGGGAGAATCGCCTGGGCCGCCAAACTTTCCGGGGACGCCGGTCCGACGCCCTCCCGCGATTCTCCCAAGCGGCGGGAACGGCCCGGTCGAGTTCCACGGGCCGCAGGCCGGAGAATCGCCGGAGACACCCAAAATGGCGATTCTCCGGCACCCCCGCTATTCTGAGGCCCGGATGGGCCGAGCGGCCAGGCCAAAACGGCGGGTTCCCCGCGGCGCCGTCCACACCTGGTCGCTGCAGTCGTGGGCGGTGCGTGAACGCTGGGGGGGCGGCCTGTGGGGGGGGCGAGGGGGGATCCTGCACCGGGCTTCACCTGGAATGTGGGGTGGCCCGCGATCGGTGCCCACCGATCGTCGGGCCGTCCTCTCTGAAGGAGGACCTCCTTCCTTCCGCGGCACCGCAAGATCCGTCCCCCAACTTCTTGCGGGGCGGACTTAGAGAGGACAGCAACCACGCATGCGCGGGTGACGTCCGTTATGCGGCGCCAGCCGCGTCATCTATGCGGCGCCACTTTTACGCTGGCGACGAGGCCTGGCGCGGGTAGATGACGCGGCCCCGATCCTGGCCCATTGTCAGGGCCTGAATCGGTCGGGACCGGGGCCGTTCCGCGCCGTCGTGAACCTCGACGGCGTTCACGACGGCGCGGCCACTTCGGCGTGGGAGTGGAGAATCGCGCCCAGAATGTCCAAATTACCTAACAAGCACGTCTTTAGGGACTTGTGGGAGGAAACCGGAGCACCCGGAGGAAACCCATGCAGACACGGGGAGAACGTGCAGACTCCGCACAGACAGTGACCCAAGCCGGGAATCGAACCTGGGCCCCTGGCGCTGTGAAGCAACAGTGCTACCGTGCTGATTTTCGATTCGATTTGATGGATTTATTGTCACATGTACCGAAGTACAGTGAAAAGTATTTTTCTGCGGCCAAGGAACCGCCCAAATGTTTCCTTGGCCCAAAGAAAAAAGCCAGGCTGGGTAGTTATTGCAATGTTGGCAATGAGTGACTTCTTATGTAGCAAAATATTTGAAGCAGCTTCTCAGAAGGAGAAGGGACAAAATTAATGCAAGTCGAAATCGAAAATGTAGGAGGTGTCATCAAAAAGGAGGTGAGGGGATGGGTGGGTGAGAGGTTGAGAGGTGCATGAGAAGCCGAACCGAGAAAAATCGCGGGAACAGCAAGTTTGGGGGGGGGGGGGGGAGGGGGGGGGGGGGGGTTGCTGGCGTTCTGGAGGAGGTTACCAAAGGCAGGGAGAGGGGCGGGAACCATGAAAGTATCTAAACGCAAGGGTGAGGATTATTAACCTCGAGCAGTCGGTCACCCAGGAACCAAGTCAGCCGCGAGGATAAGCGGGATTTGGTGTTGGGATAGGACACGGTTACGGGGGACTCGGAAGTTAGTGATTTTTTTTTTTAAGGCCATGGGGCTGAAAGGGAGAGTCTCTCTTTAAACCTGAGAGGGAATGGGGCCCTGGTCGCAGTTTTAGAATTACCTCTCACTCATGGATAAAGTTCAAAATAAATAAAAAGTGGGCTTGAGCCCCAGGTTCCTGTTGCAGACATTGTGGTCGGAATGGTTCAAAGAGCTGTCCCTTTGTCCAGAATGTTTGTTTTTCATTATGAAGTTCACAGACATGGTCTCTGTGAATGAAAAAAATGCCATATCCTAAGGCTGTGCATTGTACACACTAATTTGACTCCCCTGTATGTTTACATTTTATTGTCAGAGTTCGGGTCCCAAATAAATAACTATTCAATAACGACTGGAAACATACAACCAGCCCTCCTGTCCCCAGTAAGTTCCCTTTGTTCCTCCAACTCCGGCTTCCTGTGCTCTCATGCCCTCCAGCATCAGTCGCAATCTTGGCTCCCTTAGGATTCCCTTCCTAAAGTCCTCAGCTTTGCGAATTCTCTCCTCCCTTTTACCCTGACTACCCCACTGCCCTTCCCCATTCAGCCCTCCACAACCTCGGGTCAGTAAAAATTCTGCTATCCCCATCCTATCGCCCACCCAACCCCTGTTGCCCTCTCGCCCGCTGTGCGCCCTGACCTCCATCGGTTTCCGGTTAATTAGAGCCTCCATTTTAAAATCCTCGTCCTTATTTTCAAATGCCTCCATGGCCTCGTCCCTCCCTATCTCTGTAATCGCCTCTTTTCCCTAGAGCAGTAAAGGCTGAGGGAGAACCCGATCGAGGTGTACGGAATCATGAGGGACAGAGACAGGGCAGATTTAAGAAACATTTCCTCTTAGTAGAGGGAACAGTAATCAGGGGGCATAGATTTAAGGTAAGGGGTGGGTGATTTAGAGAGGATGTGAGGCAAAACTCTTTTGCCCAGAGGGTGGTGGGAGTTTGGAACTCAATGCCTGAAAGGGTGGTGAAGACGGGCACCTTCACAACATTTAAGACACATTGAGATGAGCACTTGAAACGCCATTGTATATGTGGTAGTAGAGGTATTACGGTACCTGGTAATGCTGGAACACCATTGGTAGAAATTGTATGCTTCCTATTGGTCAAGCTGTATGGTAGCTCCGCCCTGCTAGGCGGGGTATAAGAGCCCGTGCCGCCCCAGCAGCCTTCATTCTGTACCTGAGCTGCTGGGGGAAACATCTAGCTTATTAAAGCCTTCAGTTGGACTACAACCTCGCTTTCGTGGTCATTGATCGCGCATCAATTTAACAAGCTAGATTTAAAAGGATGGAGCTCCGAATCAAGCCGGAGTGTCTGCAACTCAGCCCCCACGCGGCGAACTCAGCGGCATTCTTCAAGCACTGGCTGGCGTGCTTTAAAGGATATCTCGGGACGGCCGAAAACACACCCACGGGAGAACAGAAAATGCAAGTCCTGCACTCGAGGGTGAGCCCGGAGATTTACACCCTCATCGAGGAAGCAGAAGACGTTGATGCAGCAATAGAGCTGCTAAAAGGACATTATATTCGCCCGGTAAACCAGGTCTACGCCCGACATCTGCTGCAACGAGGCGAAAAACCCCTGGGGAATCGCTGGAAGAATTCTACTGTGCACTCCTGGTGTTGGGGAGAAACTGCAGATGCCCGCACGTTTCGGCGAGCGAACACACTGAACTCTTGGTCCGGGACGCTTTTGTGGCAGGTATGCTGTCCTCCCAAATCCGCCAGCGATTGCTGGAAAAAGACACTCTAGGTCTCAAGGAGGCACGGGCCCTTGCAGGCTCCCTGCATGGGGCCTCCAGAAACTCCCGCGCTTACGTTCCCGACCGCGCGGCAGCCCTCTCGGCAGCATGGAACCCCTCCGCAGCCAACCCCGAGACATCCGACATCCCCCACAAGCTTGTGGTGCAAGGCGGCCTGGCAACCCCGGGGGCCCCGCTGCTACTTTTGCGGGCAGGCCAAGCACCCCCGCCAGAGCTGCCCGGCCCGCGCATCCACCTGCAAGGGATGCGGTAAAAAGGGCCACTTCGTGGTGGTATACCAGGCCCGTGCGGTCACCACGGTCACCGGCGGCGAATGCGGACCGCCACCACAAACCTCTCCACGGTCCCCGTGCGGCCAGCGGTCGCCGCCATCTTCCTATTCCAGGGTCACGTGCGGCCCCCGGGTGCCGCCATCTTGTCCCGCGGACGCCACGTGAGATGGATGGGCGCCGCCATTTTGTGCACCCCCAGCCATGTGCAACCAATGGGAGCCGCTATCTTGGATGGACCCCCAGGACCCCGGCTCGGCTGACCACACACTGCCCGAAGAGAAAACTCAACTGCTGCGATTAGCCTCGGTGACTCTGGATCAGTCCCGGCCTCGAACACTCTCAACTGCTACAACGACTGTACTTATCAATGGGCACGAGACGTCCTGCCTAATCGACTCTGGGAGCACGGAGAGCCTCATACACCCCGACACAGTAAGGCGCTGTTCTCTCCTCGTCCACCCCGTTAATCAAAAAATCTCCCTGGCCTCCGGTTCCCACTCAGTAGAGATAAAGGGGTTTTGTGTAGCAAACCTCACAGTCCAGGGAAGGGAGTTTAAAAATTACCAGCTCTACGTCCTTCCCCGCCTCTGCGCGGCCACACTCCTAGGTTTAGACTTCCAGTGTAATCTCCAAAGTTTGACTTTCAAATTCGGCGGCCCTATACCCCCCCTCACTGTCTGCGGCCTCGCGACCCTTAAGGTCGACCCGCCTTCCCTGTTTGCGAACCTCACCCCGGATTGCAAACCCGTCGCCACCAGGAGCAGACGGTACAGTGCCCAGGATCGGATCTTTATTAGGTCAGAGGTCCAAAGGCTACTGAGGGAAGGGGTCATTGAAGCCAGCAACAGTCCCTGGAGAGCTCAAGTAGTGGTGGTAAAGACCTGGGAGAAGCATAGGATGGTCATCGACTACAGTCAGACCATCAACAGGTTTACGCAGCTGGACGCGTACCCTCTCCCCTGCATATCCGACATGGTAAACAGGATCGCGCATTACAAGGTCTTCTCCACGGTGGATCTTAAGTCCGCCTACCACCAGCTCCCCATCCGCACTAGTGACCGCAAATACACTGCCTTCGAGGCAGATGGGCGGCTCTATCACTTTTTAAGGGTTCTCTTCGGTGTCACCAACGGGGTCTCGGTCTTCCAGCGCGAGATGGACCGAATGGTTGACCGGTACGGTTTACGGGCAACATTCCCGTATCTCGATAATGTCACCATATGCGGCCACGACCAGCAGGACCACAACACCAACCTCGGAAAATTCCTCCAGGCTGCAGAGATCCTTAAACTTACATATAACAAGGATAAATGCGTGTTTAGCACCGACCTTCTAGCCATCCTCGGCTACGTAGTGCGAAATGGAGGTATATGCCCCAATCCTGAGCGCATGCACCCCCTTATGGAGTTCCCCCTCCCTCACTGCTCCAAGGCCCTGAAGCGCTGCCTCGGGTTTTTCAGTTACTACGCACAGTGGGTTCCCAACTATGCGGACAAGGCCCGTCCCTGATCCAATCCACAGCTTTTCCCCTGTCGATAGAGGCCCGCCAGGCCTCCAGCCGCATCAAAACGGACATTGCAAAGGCCACGATGCAGGCCATCGATGAGTCCCTCCCCTTTCAAGTCGAGAGCGACGCGTCTGACGTAGCTCTGGCGGCCACCCTCAACCAAGCGGGCAGGCCCGTGGCCTTCTTCTCCCGTACCCTCCATGCTTCCGAAATCCGCCTCTCCTCAGTCGAAAAGGAGGCCCAGGCTATCGTTGAAGCTGTGCGACATTGGAGGCATTACCTGGCCGGCAGGAGATTCACTCTCCTCACTGACCAACGGTCGGTTGCTTTCATGTTCGATAATGCACAGCGGGGCAAGATAAAAAACGATAAGATCTTGCGGTGGAGGATCGAACTCTCCACCTACAACTACGAGATCTTGCATCGTCCCGAGAAGCTAAACGAGCCTCCTGACGCCCTGTCCCGCGGCACATGTGCCACCACACAAGTGGACCGCCTCCGCCACGAGGACCTCTGCCACCCGGGGGTCACTCGCTTTATCCACTTTATCAAAACCCGCAACCAGCCACCAGGGACTGCCAAATCCACTTCTACCGGCCAGAGAGAGCGCACCTGATAAAGGCTTCCCGTCCCTTTGAACGCCTCAGCATGGACTTCAAAAGCCCCCTCCCCTCCACCGACCGCAACACGTACTTCCTGAACATGATTGACGAGTACTCCCGGTTCCCATTCGCCATCCCCTGCCCCAACATGACCGCAACCACCGTCATCAAGGCCCTCCAGGGTATCTTTGCACTGTTCGAGTTCCCCGCTTACATACACAGTGATAGGGGGTCCTCCTTTATGAGCGACGAACTGCGTCAATTCCTGCTCAGCAAGGGCATCGCCTCGAGCAGGACGACCAGTTACAACCCCCGGGGTAACGGACAGGTAGAGAGGGAGAACGGAACGGTCTGGAAGACCGTCCTACTGGCCCTACGGTCCAGGAATCTCCCAGTCTCCCGCTGGCAGGAAGTCCTCCCGGATGTCCTCCACTCCATCCGGTCACTGCTTTGTACCACAACCAACCAAACACCTCACGAACGTCTCCTTGCCTTCCACAGGAAGTCCTCCTCTGGGACCTTGCTCCCGACCTGGCCGGCAGCTCCCGGACCCATCCTGCTCTGAAAACACGCGCGGGCGCACAAGTCGGACCCGTTGGTCGAGAGGATCCATCTTCTCCACGCTAACCAGTACGCCTACATGGCGCACCCCGACGGCTGACAAGATACGGTCTCCTCTGAGACCTGGCGCCCGCCGGAGCCCCACGCACACCCCAGCCACCAGTCCCCCCACTCCCCCCCACCAGTTCACCTTACAGGAGGATCGGTCCTTCCGCCGGCCCCGGCTAGGCCCCCCTACCCACCCACCGCGCACCCCGCAGGCACTCCCTTCCCAGGTCAACCGTTTTTCCCACCAGCGCCGTCTATGGGTGTCGAAGCTGCCACAGAGATCGAGGTCACGCTCCCGGAGTCACAGACGCCCAAGCCTCCACCGGAGTCACCACCGAAGCTTCGACGATCACAGAGGACGACCAGGGCCCCCGATCGACTGATTGCTTCATTTTAAATTGTAAATAGTTACTAGAATTGTAAATAGTTACAAAACGCTGTACGGAGGTATTACGGTACCTCCATAACTAATTCTACCACGTTGCCATGTTTGTAGTATCAGGCCACCACCCCCGCCGGACTCTTTTTTAACAGGGGGTGAATGTGGTAGTAGAGGTATTACGGTACCTGGTAATGCTGGAACAGCATTGGTAGAAATGTTATGCTCCCTATTGGTCAAGCTGTATGGTAGCTCCGCCCTGCTCGGCAGGGTATAAGAGCCCGTGCCACCCCAGCAGCCTTCATTCTGTACCTGAGCTGCTGGGGGAAACATCTAGCTTATTAAAGCCTTCAGTTGGACTACAACCTCGCTTTAGTGGTCATTGATCGTGCATCAATTTAATAAGCTAGATTTAAAAGGATGGAGCTCCGAATCAAGCCGGAGTGTCTGCAACTCAGCCCCCACGCGGCGAACTCAGCGGCATTCTTCAAGCACTGGCTGGCGTGTTTTAAAGGATATCTCGGGACGGCCGAAAACACACCCATGGGAGAACAGAAAATGCTGGAAAATGAGATTAAAATAGATAGCTGCTTGATGGCCAACACAGGCATGGTGGGCGGAAGGACCTCTTCTGTGCTGTAAAACTCTACGACTCTATAATCCTACAACCCTCCAAGTTATCAGCTTTGCTCTAATTCTGCCTCTTAAGCATCCCTGATTTCAATCCCTCCACCATTGGCAGCGGCCGTCAGCTGCCTGGACCTGGATTCCCACCCTGTTCGGGGCCTTACAGGCCAACCTTTTACACAGAGGTTAAAATCCCTTGCCCCTGTCAGGGGAGCTTGTATTCCGCATGGATCACGGGGAAGACAATCATTCCCACCCCATAGGTCCCGTGTGGGATATTACACACTCCGCGCAGGACTGTGGGAACGCTGCACTGTCAAAGGCGTACCCTTCTGGATAAAACATCAAACCAGAGCCCCATCTGCTTTCTTTGGTGGTTGTAAAAGATTCTATAGGGCAGCACGGTAGTGCAGTGGTTAGCACTGCTGCCTCATGGCGCCGAGGTTCCAGGTTCGATCCCGGCCCTGGGTCACTGTCCATGACTGCGTGGGTCTCACCCCAACCCAAAGGTGTGCAGGCTTGTTGGATTGGCCACGCTAAACTGCCCCTTAATTGGAAAGATAAAGAATTGGGTACTCTAAATTTATAAAAGACCCCATGGCACTATTACAAAGAAAAGCAGGGTGAATGTTAACCCCTCAAACAACATCGCGAAACAGAACACCCACTCATTATCACATGGCCTGTTTGAGGAACCTTGCTGTGCACAAATTATCTGCTGCGTTTTCTAACTTACAACAGTGACATCAGTGAGTACCTCATGGGCTGTGTTCTGGGGGATTGGGTGATTGAGGGTCACCCTGGGCCGGATTCTTCGTTCCCCCTACCCGTGTCTCTCGGCAACGCACCGTTCACTGGCGCTGAGATTCACAACTCCAGTAGCTTGTCAGTGGGATTTCCCATTGAAGCCCCCCCCACCCCCGCCGGGAAACCCCTGGGCGGGGGTGCACTGCTGGCGGGGACAGAGAATTCCGACGGCCAGAGCGTTCCGGCCGCTATATAAATGCACACCTTTCTTCCGTTGCCTTTGAAAATATCGGAGCCTGCGTTGTGCAGCCTCTGATCTGTTCGTACCTAAGATGGCAGCTGGGCTCCTGTTTAATAGAAAAGCCGCAACACCTGAAGCAGGTCGGCACTGGGGGCACCTGGCAGTCGGCCTCTTTCAAAATGGCGCCTGCTGCAATGTGGGAGTTAACAGGCCACTCTGGCCGCTGACCCCAGTTTGGGGATTTTGCCGCCTTGGTCACATCAGACAAGGCCGATCAAAATTGACCAGAGGGTGAGAAACTCTGAGCCGGGGACTGACGCCCAACAGGACGCGCAACATTCCAAAGGATGTGTGCGACAGCGACACATTTCGTCATCGATTCTTGCACCTGGGAGAGACTAGCTGATGAGAGAAGAAAATTATAGCATCGCCTGTGTGTCTGCGGTGCGTCACCATGACGATCAGCGGCTACAGTGGCTTGGTAACAGGCGGCAACACTGGAAACACCTGATAACTGCTTCACATATGGTGCTTATGGCAGAAGCTGCCTCTCACAGATTGGTCTCTGCAGTCACCAGTATGAAGCTACCCCGTCCCCACTAGAATGGATTTACCCGGTTGGAAGAGTGTCCAATGGGAGTGTAAAGTAACAGCCACGTACAGCTGTATTGCAAGTCTTGTTGTGCGTTAGCAAACAGAACAACCCAACTGATTTGTTATGTTCTCGGTGAAACATAAGCGGCTTCCTTGTGGTACACTTGACAAAGGAAGGTTCAGACGTGGAGATAACTTCAACACGTTTATTAAACTATTTACACTTCTATTACTCGGGTTCGACACTACTGCTAATCCTACTATAGTTACCCAGACTGACTAACCAGTTGCTGCAATCCACGTGGTGGGTGTAATATTGAATCAACCCTGTGTCTCTACTTACTGACTGTCTCCACTGGAAAGAGACAGATCATGTCTGTGGTGTCCTTTATATATGGGTCGGTGTAATACCCCCCTGTGGTCTTGTCGCCTCCGTGTGCATCGTGAATGTCCATTGGTCGCGTCCTATTTAATTGATCTATTGGTTGAGTGTGTGTGTGTGATGTTTCTGGTGCTCCCTCTAGTGTCTAGCTAGCCGACATGCATTTACATTGATGCACATCACCACACCAATGTCATCATTTCTATCGGACGGCATCATTATAAATCTGACATCAGCACATCGCTAATTCGAACAGTAATAGTCCCTCTCCTGGTTTCAGAGTGATCATGCAGATCGACCTTTTTCACAGCAGCACGGCGCTGTGTAGCCAGCGTGGAGCAGAAGGGTTCTGCCCACAGATACCATCATGTCGGGAGCCTGAAGCACTTCCTGGGATTGGATCCATTTCGCATTTCAAAGCAGAAACCAAATATCTTTTCCCTTCACAGGTGACCCGTGCTCTGGATAAATGGTGATTGTATACATTGAATGAATCGCTTCACACACCAACGTACAGCTACCCTGACAAGAAGGGTAAATAGAAAAAAAAAGCCATCAGCCCTCTCAGACTACGCCCTGAATGTTTCACTATTCAACTTCCTATATAATCAGCTGAATTAATTTGATCATTTGAAAAGCTCCGCGTTTCTAACAGAATTGTTAATATAACATTCGAAAGCAAATAACTTTCTATGAGTTTACTGATATCAACATAAACTTAAGGCCGAATTTTAACTCTGTCTATCCATTGGCCTCCACCCCAGGCACACAGGGGCCTCATTGATGTCCAAACCTTAACACAGAAAGGATCCCAGTAGGGATTTTGCTCTGAATCACACGGGTCAAGCACAGTGGCAGAATCAACTGGTCAGGCTTAAAAGCAAAAGAAAAAGCCCAGGACTCTCCGTATTGTTCATTTATTGAATGGTTTCCTCCAAGGTCAGGAACAGCAGGAGTACTTCCCCAGGCCCCAAAAACAAGCCTGGGGCTCCTCTCTCCCAGCTACCTCTGTACCTTATCCCAGTGTTTTTCAAACTTTTTTTCTGGGGATCCATTTTTACCAACCGGCCAACTTTCGGGACCCACCCCAGCCGACCTTCGCGACCCACGCCGGCCGACCTTCGCGACCCACGCCGGCCGACCTTCGCGACCCACGCCGGCCGACCTTCGCGACCCACGCCGGCCCACCTTCGCGACCCACACCGGCCCACCTTCGCGACCCATGCCGGCCGTCCTTCGGGACCCAACCCGGCCGACCTTCACGACCCACGCCGCTGACCTGCACGACCCACCATTTGCTCTTACCTTGTTTGTTGCTGACAAGAATGGAGGAAATGGTTTTGGGTCCCTTTGGTCCCAATGGGCCCTTTGGCCCCCCAACTTGTAAAAAAAAAGGCTGCGACCATATAACAAAGATGCGGCCGCACAGCGCATGCGCACCGATGATTGGGCACGTATGCGCAGTGCGGCCGCATTTTTAAAAATCTATTCCTGGCCATTTTGAAGGCCGCTCGCAGCCAGCGTTATTAAAAGCCGGCTGCTGCGGCTGTTGCGCACGGATTTGCGTGATCGGGAACGCCGCGACGGACGACTCCGCGACCCTCCCGGCACCCGCCCGTGACCCACCCGCCGGTCGCGCCCCCGAGTTTGACAATGCCTTCCTTATCCCATCGTTCCCGAACTACTGACTCAACACCCCTCTCTCTCTGAACCGCACTGCTCACAGCCATATTTGACCTTGAGGTCAGCTCCCGGCTACATCTCTTTCCACCTCCGCAAACTCACCCAATTCCACCCTGTCTCAGCTCAGCCGCTGCTGAAACCCTCCTTTAATTCTCCAATTTGTTCCGGACTCAATTATTCCACCTCACCCCTGGCTGGGCTCCTACAAATGACTCTGTTCTGTTGTAAGGTCAAACGTGTCCTTTGATTTTCGGTTTCCCTTCAAGAGATCATTTAATGGTTGTGCCAACTGTGTGAACGAATCAATCCCATTCCTATTAAAGTTGCACAAACCCAAAAAGGATCTTAGTTCCTGGACAGTTGTGGGCTCTTTCTCTGCCTTAATTGCTGCTGCCCTGTCCTGGGTGACTTCCCTTTGAAATTTTCTGACCCAGGTAGACGACCTCATCTTGGGCAATTTGTGCTTTGGCCAGGTTGGCTTTATGTCCATTCTGGCTGAGATGGTCCAGAAGAACACGCAGGTCTCTCTTATGATCTTCTTCGGTGATTGAGGCCAACAAGATGTCATCTGCATATTGGATAATGCTGGAAGGAAACTCTGGCAGTTCCCTCAAGTGGCTCTGTCGGGCCATGTGAAACGCAGTAGGGCTGTTACGAAAACCCTGTGGCAGTCTTGTCCAGGTGTAGTGTTACTGTTGGATGGTAAAAGCAAACCATGGTTGCCTTGTGTGCCAGTGGTACCGACTAAAAGCCATTGGCCATGTCTATGACTGAAAACCACTCAAGGGCTGATGTTAAGACATTATAGATGGTCGAAGGGTCAGCCACCAAAGGGGGGCGACACGGTAGCACAGTGGTTAGCACAGTTGCTTCACAGATCCAGGGTCCAGGTTCGATTCCCGGCTTGGGTCAATGTCTGTGCGGAGTCTGCACGTTCTCCCCGATTTCCTCCGGGTGCTCCGGTTTCCTCTCACAGTCCAAAAATGTGCGGGTTAGGTGAATTGGCCATGATAAAGTGCTGTGAGTGTCCAAAAAGGTCAGGTTAGGTGGGGTTACTGGGTTATGGGGATAGGGTGGCAGCATGGGCTTAAGTAGGGCGCTCTTTCCAAGGGCCGGTGCGGACTCGATGGGTCAAATGGCCTCCTTCTGCACTGTAAATTCTATGAATTCTGTCCTCAGTAAACTCGAGGCGTTCAAGATCTCTGAGCTCCTCTAATCCTGGCTCCTTGAGCATCCCTGATTGGCGAAGGAGACACCCCCCAGGACATTACCCCCTCTGGAAAAGGAAGCTGAGCGGTGGCCTGATAGAGGTCCTCAAAATCATGAAGAGGTTTGGCAGGATAGACATGGAGAAGATGTTTCCACTTGTAGGCAAGGTCAAAACTAGCGACCAACAAAATAACATATTCGCTGATATATCCAGCCGGGGATTCAGGAGAAACGTCTCCCAACCAGAGAGCGGTGAGAGATGTGGAACTCGCTCTCACGGGGGAGGAGGGGTCGAGGGAATAACACTGGGACATTTAAGGGGGAACTGAATAAGCACATGAAGGAAAAAGGTACAGGAGGATATGGTGACTGAGTAAGAAATGTGTTACATCCAGTACAATGCTAAAGGACATTCTATCAGGAATTATACCGAGAGCGAGATTCTCTGGCCTTCCTCCCGTGAGAGGCGACCAGCCTTTGGCCCTCAGCGGGATTTTCCATTGAATCCTCCCCGTGCCACCGGGAAACCGGGCGGCAAGTGAGCACCGTCGGCAGGACCGGAAGATCCCACCGGTGTGGACAACCGGAAGATCTCGACCATTGACCAGAACATTCCGCAAGTCAACAACACATCAAGCAGTTTCATACATTCCTGCAGCGACGCCAAGTCAAAAGTACTTAATTGATCGTGAAGCACTTTGGTCATCCCGCAGTTGTGAAAGGTGCTGTAGAAATGCAAATAATTATTTCCTTTTGTATAATGCTGACTATTTAACCAAAACTTGGCCAATCTTTGTCCTCAGCTGCACTTTCCCAATCGACATTTCCCTGGGTTTATTACTAATAAAGCTCAGCACCATTTTAACCCACGTGTCATTTGAGCTTTCAACAATGTTTAGTTTTATTTATTGGTGGAGAAATGTTAAACCTTGTGTGTATTACTGATGAAAACTATTGCTGAAAAGAGAGACACGTGGAAGCTTTTCCTCTTGGACTCACCAGGATAAAAGCAAAAATGCTGAATTTGAAACAATCAGAACAATCTACACAACAGGTGAAAAAGGTACATTTTTGAGATCGTTTGTCAAGTGATCACAGGAATGCACCCTGTTGTCCTTTTGTACAAATTGTTGCGATCATTCGAAATTTAGCAAATTTTGCATTTGTCCTGGTGAGCGCGAGATGAAAAGCTTTGACAAAATGTCTCTTTTCAGCAATATTCAAGTTCCGGACTAGCCAGTGACTGAATGAAGATATCGTAAACACGAGACTTCAGTTATTAATCAGTGAGAAAAGTTTAGAATTACGGATAATAATCAACTAACAACACAGAAGTGCCAAGACAGCTCTAGAATATCAGCAGTGAGAGTAATATTAATGGTGAATGTCCGTTAGGGCAGCATGGTAGCACAGTAGTTAGCACTGTTGCTTCACAGCGCAAAGGTCTCGGGTTCGATTCCCGGCTCAGGTCACTGTCTGTGCGGAGTCTGCACATTCTCCCCGTGTCTGCGTGGGTTTCCTCCGGGTGCTCCGGTTTCCTCCCACAAGTCCCGAAAGGCATTCTGTTAGGTGAATTGGACATTCTGAATTCTCCCTCTGTGTACCCGAACAGGGGCCGGAATGTGGCGACTAGGGGCTTTTCGCAGTAACTTCATTGCAGTGTTAATGTAAGCCTACTTGTGACAATAAAGATTATTATTAAGATTATTATGGTTCAATCCCGGCCCTGGGTCACTGTCTGTGTGGAGTTTGCACATTCTCCCCGTGTCTGCGTGGGTTTCACCCGCACAACCCAAAGATGTGCAGGGTAGGTGGATTGGCCACGCCAAATTGCCCCTTCATTGGAATAAAAATAATTGGGTACTCTAAATTTCAAAAATAGATTATTATTATTAATAGTATATCTGGATTCCATCACTTCCCGTTGGAAATAACAAACAAAAGTCGCAACTTCAGAAATTCATTGTTGAGGGGATTATGCGGGCCAGAATAAGCAGATAATTCTGAGAAAATGTTTTTATTTGTAGGAACCGGGGACCAACGTAGAAACGAGCCAGTCAAAATATACTCGGAGATCTCTGCAACCTAACCATTTCCCTTGGCACAGAGTATGTTCCAAGGTCAGAAACAAACACTGCACAACAGGTTTTGTTTAAACGTAAGAATCAAAATGGAGGGGCAGCACGGTGGCGCAGTGGATTAGCCCTGCTGCCTCACGGCGCCGAGGTCCCAGGTTCGATCCCGGCTCTGGGTCACTGTCCGTGTGGAGTTTGCACATTCTCCCCGTGTCTGCGTGGGTTTCGCCCCCACAACCCAGAGATGTGCAGGCTAGGTGGATTGGCCATGCCAAATTGCCCCTTAATTGGAGAAAATTAATTGTGTACTCTAAATTTATTTTGAAAAAAGAATCAAAATGATAACTCTGGCAACCAGAATTACAGGTATGGCTCGTTAGGGAAAAAAAGATTGTTTTACCCGAAAGAAAGATATGTTTTGCTTCAGCGTCATTCACAACCTCAGGACATCCCAGGGTGCTTTATATAACTACAAGTTATTGCGGTTAGATATTGGCTAATGGTCAGAATTAGAGCCATTGCATTTGGAGGCCTGTCACTAAGTCTATCCTTGTGACAGGATATTTTGATTTCGATATTAACCCCACAGGGAAGCAAATGCAGCCACATTGACACAAGTATTTCCCGTCTTGGGACAATTCCAGGGCTTGAAGATGTGAGCAGTATGGGGCAATCCCATCTCACTCTTCCTTAGGAATTCCCTATTGCACATCCCTGGAGGAACTCAAGCCTTAGGGGTTACCCATGCGGCGTCCACTGGGATTTAGTCAGATGGATTCCGCGGTGCTTCGCACAGCACATCGTTTGGAAAACCACAAAGTGTTCGCACACTGACTGCGTACGAGGCCCCACACAGCCAAACAGACCTTGTAAAACTGCCTGATGCAGCACTGTTAATGTAGCAGAAAATCACTTCATGCAGCAGGGAACAGTACCAAATTGGGGGGGGGGGGGCGCAAAATTACCCAGAAGAAGAAAAACAGTAAAAAGTGGGAAATATTGTGGTCCGAATTGTTTTTTCCTACTAGGTAGTATTGTGGTCAATGGGGAGGCCCGAAATGGTGAGTCAGAAGTAGTTTGTTTCCCACTCACAGCTTGGAAATACAGCAACCAAGCATCGGTCCAAGAACCAGCCGGGAATATCCTGAGATTCCGGCTCCTTCCTGGCCCAGCTTTAATCTCGGGGAATTAACAAGGCCGCTATTGGACCTCAGCGAGGGAGCTCACACTCCACGGGCCCTACAGGGATATCAATCGGGTGGTCCCCATGTGTCTCGTGGGGGTTAGGAGAGGTAGTTGAAGACAAAGCTATTTAGGAGGGGTTTCAGGCTGGGGTGAAATAGAATGTCACAACTTGGAAGAGAGTGTGGGACGAGATGGTGGCCGGCTGGTGGGGGAAATAAACGGAGGAATGTACAAGAGGCCAGACGGATAAACAAAGAAGGAGATTTTAAACAGTCTTCAGGAGGGCTGGATTTTCCCAATTGGGCCCAGAACCCAGCGTCAGGAACCTGGTTGTGGCGGGATGTCACTCCCGATCTTCCTGGAAACATCTCATTAATGAAGCCACTTTCAGGAGCTCCCTCAATTAGGAACGGTGGCCGGGATTCTCTGATCCTGAGGCTAAGTATTAATGCCGTCATAAACGCCGTCGCGTTTTACGACGGCGTCAACAGACGCCCAGGATCAGCGATCCTGTGCCCTACAGGGGGCCAGCACGGCACTGGAGCGACTCACGCAGCTCCAGCTGCCGATACCGGCGTCAAACGTGCGCCGCGGGACTGCGCATGTGCACTACGGTCAGCGCGAACTTGTACATGCGGGCTAGTTTCCTTCTCCGCGCCGGCCTCGACACACCATGGCGGAGAGCTGCAGGGGCCCGGCGCGGAGGAACATAGGCCCCCACCAGGATAAACCAGCCCACCAATCGGTAGGCCCCGATCGTGGGCCAGGCCACGGTGGAGGCACCCCCTGGAGTCGGAGCCCCCTCCCCCCCACCGGGCCCCCCCCCCCCTCCCTCCCCCCCCCCCCCACCCCCCCCCGCAGGATGAACGCTGAGGTCCCGCCAGGTATCACCTCGCGTGAACGGCGCCGGCGGGACCCAGCCTACCTTGGCGGCCACTCGGCCCAACACAGACGGAGAATCGCCGTAGAGCGGCCCCCAACCGGCGCCAGCGCCAATGGCGCCGATTCACCGGTGACCAGAGAATCGGCGGACCAGCGTCGGAGAGGCGTTGTGTGATTCGCGCCCCACCCCCGGCGATTCTCCGACCCGGCCCGGGGCCGGAGAATCCGGTCCAATGTTCTTGGAAGAGAGCAGGTGGCTCAACAAAAGGTCTCGGAAAAATGTCCAAGCAGCAGCCTCACTGGGGGCGGTGGGTGCTGCTGGACACTGGGGGTGGTGGGTGCTGCTGGACACTGGGGGTGGTGGGTGCTGCTGGACACTGGGGGCGGTGGGTGCTGCTGAACACTGGGGGTGGTGGGTGCTGATGGACACTGGGGGTGGTGGGTGCTGATGGACACTGGGGATGGTGGGTGCTGCTGGACACTGGGGGCGGTGGGTGCTGCTGAACACTGGGTGCTGCTGGACACTGGGGGCAGTGGGTGCTGCTGGACACTGGGTGCTGTGGGTGCTGCTGGACACTGGGGGCGGTGGGTGCTGCTGGACACTGGGGGTGGTGGGTGCTGATGGACACTGGGGATGGTGGGTGCTGCTGGACACTGGGGGCGGTGGGTGCTGCTGGACACTGGGGGCGGTGGGTGCTGCTGGACACTGGGAGCTGTGGCTGCTGCTGGACACTGGGGGCGGTGGGTGCTGCTGGACACTTGGGGCGGTGGGTGCTGATGGACACTGGGGATGGTGGGTGCTGCTGGACACTGGGGGCGGTGGGTGCTGCTGAACACTGGGGGCAGTGGGTGCTGCTGGACACTGGGTGCTGCTGGACACTGGTGGTGGTGGGTACTGCTGGACACTGGGGGCGGTGGGTGCTGCTGGACACTGGGGGCAGTGGGTGCTGCTGGACACTGGGTGCTGCTGGACACTGGGGGCAGTGGGTGCTGCTGAACACTGGGGGCTGTGGGTGCTGCTGAACACTGGGGGCTGTGGGTGCTGCTGGACACTGGGGGCGGTGGGTGCTGCTGGACACTGGGGGCGGTGGGTGCTGCTGGACACTGGGTGCTGTGGGTGCTGCTGGACACTGGGTGCTGTGGGTGCTGCTGGACACTGGGTGCTGTGGGTGCTGCTGGACACTGGGGGCGGTGGGTGCTGCTGGACACTGGGGGCTGTGGGTGCTGCTGGACACTGGGGGCGGTGGGTGCTGCTGGACACTGGGGGCGGTGGGTGCTGCTGGACACTGGGTGTTGTGGGTGCTGCTGGACACTGGGTGCTGTGGGTGCTGCTGGACACTGGGGGCGGTGGGTGCTGCTGGACACTGGGTGCTGTGGGTGCTGCTGAACACTGGGGGCTGTGGGTGCTGCTGGACACTGGGTGCTGTGGGTGCTGCTGAGCACTGGGGGCGGTGGGTGCTGCTGGACACTGGGGGCGGTGGGTGCTGCTGGACACTGGGGGCGGTGGGTGCTGCTGGACACTGGAGGCAGTGGGTGCTGCTGGACACTGGGGGCGGTGGGTGCTGCTGGACACTGGGGGCGGTGGGTGCTGCTGGACACTGGGTGCTGCTGGACACTGGGGGCGGTGGGTGCTGCTGGACACTGGGTGCTGCTGGACACTGGGGGCTGTGGGTGCTGCTGGACACTGGGGCTGTGGGTGCTACTGAACACTGAGGGTGGTGGGTGCTGCTGGACACTGGGGGCAGTGGGTGCTGCTGGACACTGGGGGTGGTGGGTGCTGCTGGACACTGGGGGCGGTGGGTGCTGCTGGACACTGGGTGCTGCTGGACACTGGGTGCTGCTGGACACTGGGGGTGGTGGGTGCTGCTGGACACTGGGGGCGGTGGGTGCTGCTGGACACTGGGGGTGGTGGGTGCTGCTGGACACTGGGGGCGGTGGGTGCTGCTGGACACTGGGGGCTGTGGGTGCTACTGAACACTGGGGGTGGTGGGTGCTGCTGGACACTGGGGGCGGTGGGTGCTGCTGGACACTGGGGGCGGTGGGTGCTGCTGGACACTGGGTGCTGCTGGACACTGGGGTTAGTGGTTGCTGCTGGACACTGGGGGCGGTGGGTGCTGCTGGACACTGGGGGCAGTGGGTGCTGCTGGACACTGGGGGCGGTGGGTGCAGCTGGACACTGGGGGCGGTGGGTGCTGCTGGACACTGGGGGCGGTGGGTGCTGCTGGACACTGGGGGCAGTGGGTGCTGCTGGACACTGGGGGTGGTGGGTGCTGCTGGACACTGGGGGCGGTGGGTGCTGCTGGACACTGGGGGCGGCGGGTGCTGCTGGAGCAGGCCGGAGATCACAAGGGTGCCTCAACATGGAGACACAGTTGGAGAGGTCACGCGTGACCCTGGCAGAACCCACTCTGGGCATCCGTGAGAGCAGGCTATTGCTGAGTAAGTGCCGCTTGATAGCACTGTTGATGACGCCGACCAGCACGCTGCTGATGATCGAGAGTACTCTGATTGGGTGGTAGGTGGTCAGGTTGGAATTATCCTGTTTCTTCTTGCCGGGTAGATGTCAGTTTTGTAACCGTGCTAGAACAGCTTGGCTAGGGGCGCAGCATGTTCTGGAGCACAGGTCCTCAGGACTAACGCTGGGATATTGTCAGGACCCAGCCAGTTTGGGGCAGCATGGTAGCACAGTGGTTAGCACAATTGCATCACAGCTCCAGGGCCCCAGGTTCGATTCCGGCTTGGATCACTGTCTGCGCGGAGTCTGCACATCCCCCCCCGTGTGTGCGTGCGTTTCCTCCGGGTGCTCCGGTTTCCTCCCACAGTCCAAAGATGTGCAGGTTAGGTGGATTGGCCATGATGAATTGTCCTTAGTGTCCAAAATTGCCCATAGTGTTGGGTGGGGTTACTGGGTTATGGGGATGGGGTGGGGGTGGGGGGTGGGCTTGGGTAGGGTGCTCTTTCCAAGAGCCGGTGCAGACTCGATGGGCCAAATGGCCTCCTTCTGCACTGTAAATTCTATGATTCTATAGCCTTTGCAATATCCAGTGCCTTTGACCATTTCTTGTTATCATGTGGAGTGAATCGTATTGGCTGAAGACTGACATCTGTGATGCTGGGGACCTCCGTAGGAGACTGAGACGGATCATCCATTTGGCACTTCTGGCTAAAGATTGTTACAAATGTCTCAGCGTTTGCACAGATGTGCTGGGATCCTCCATCTTTGCAGATAGGGGTATTTGTGGAGCCTCCTGCTCCAGTGAGTTGTTTAATTGACCACCTCCATTCACGGCTGGCTGTGGCAGGGCTGCAGAGCTTAGATCTGATGCGTTCATTGTGGAAGGGTGGGGAGTGAGGGGGTTCCCGGGGGTATCCCAAAGGTTGGGGGGAGGGGGGGTCAAAAGAGCTGGGGCGGGTTGAAATGGCGGGGGGAGGAATTGGGGCTGCCGGACAAATTGGGGCCGCGATCTGCGAGGAACCTTTCTTGCTGGCGAGCGGAAATCCCTCGAAGTGCGGCCTCATCAGAGAGAATCTCCCCGATGTCTACGGATTTTGAAAGCTGAAGCAAAAATAAAACATTGCACTATTTATAATCGGCATAAATCCCCTTCCCCCACCTCACTCCCGTTCACATTTTTTTTAAAAATGGTTTTATTCTCCTTTTTCACATTTACCCCCCACCAATAAACAGTAAACGGTAACGGATACAATGTCAAACCCCTTTTAAAAACAGAAAAGGAATCAGGAATTGCCCATGGTCACCGTTAACATATATAGTCCAACCCCCCCCCCCCCCCCCCCCCCCCCCCGCTAATATTCAAGGCCATCCAATCCCCAAAAGTGTACAATGAATGACACCCATGAATTGTAAACCCTGACTCCCGTTCACTGGCCGGCTTAAACCAGCCAGTGTGGAGGCCCCCACCCGGGTCTCCTTCCCCCTTGCCCGGTCCCAAGGAAACAAGAAATCCCCTTTAGCGCACAACCCCAGCATACACACCCAAGCCCCAAAGAACCATCATTGCAAAGGAAAGTCCCAACTCTTACCTTGTCCAAATAGACAGCATTGACTCATTTAGTACATACACCAACACGCCGTGAAAAAATAAAGTTACATAAAGCTACATACTCTCCTACCAACCCCCTACCCTCAGTACAAGACCAGTCCTCAGTCCCATTTCTCAATTCTGCCACAGCACTTCTACCTTCACAAACACCACCGCCGCTTCCAACATCTCAAAGTAAAGGTTTTTGTATTTGTAGGCCAATCTCACCTTAGCTGGGTACACTATGCCGCATCGCACCCTGCAGTTATACAGTGCTGTCTTCACTCGGCCGAAGGCTGCCCGCCTCCTCGCCAACTCCACCGTAAAGTCCTGGTATATGCATACACCAACTCCGGCCCACTGCACCTCCTGCTTCTGCATTGCCCAGCACAGGACCTTCTCCTTCACGCGGTACCCATGGAAACAAACAGTCACCACTCTTGGCGGCTCACTCGCCTTTGGTATAGGCCTCCACGACCGATGAGCCCGATCCAGTTCGTATCGAGAGGGATCGTCCCCCTCCCCCAATAGCTCCGCCAACATCCTGGCAAAATACTCTGTCGGTCTCGGGCCTTCCACCCCTTTGGGCAGACCCACAATCCTCACATTCTGTCGCCTGGATCTGTTTTCCAGGTCTTCCATTTTGGCTCGCAGGCCCTTGTTGGTCTCTATCACCCTCCGCAACTCCTTCCCCATCGAGGTGAGTTGATCACTGTGCTGCGATAATGCCTCTTCCACTTCCTTCAGTGTCTCACCTTGCTCCCGCACCTCCGCCGCTGCGTCGATACCGCCGCCCTCACCGGGGCAATCGCCTCCTCCACCAGCACTTTCAATACCGCCCCCATCTCCTTCTCCATCGCTTCCATGTGCTTTGTGAACTGTTTTTCAAGTAAATCGTAAGATTTTTAATTGGAACAAAGTGAATAATAGTCACTTTTTTGCCAACAAAATGTAATTTCTTCCTTTTTCTTTGAGTAATTGTCATGTGAGAGCACCTTTAAGAAATGGGTGTTTAAGAAATGTACCTTTAAGAAATAGGTGTTTATCAGTGATGTCAGAGTGTGGGTGGAGCTGGGCTGTCTGTCAGCTTTTTACTTTCGTTTTAGGCTGTTTGCTGCAGGGTGTGTTTTAGTTTCGTTTTCAGTGTTGGAGCTGAAGCCAGACAGAGCAGGTGTACTGTTGATCTCTCTGCCATGAAAAGACTATCTCTTGATCGTTTGGTGAATTCAGAATTATAAATGTTTTCAGTAGTGAATGTAAACCCGATGTGCTTCTGTTAAAAGGTGTTTCTTCTGTCATCTGGATGTTGTTTGGGAAGTTATTAAGGATTACTTAGTGTTGTATTCTTTGGGGGTTGTATTTGAATTGATGGTTGTTAGGATATTCACTGTATGTTTTAAAATGGTTAACTTGAGTTCATAAAATAAACATTGTTTTGCTTTAAAAAATACTTTTCCATTTCTGCTCTACAACACCTGTAGAGTGGGCCGTGTGCTCCTCATACCACAATCTACAAATGCCACACCGGTCGGGGGCAGTTGATAGCGGCACACCTGGCGATTCTCCGGGCTCCGATGGGCCGAGTGGCCGACGGGTTTGGCCGTGTCCGTCGGCGTGGATTACTCACCTCCCACACAGCGGGACCTGGAAGGTGGGTGTGCGGGGGCCAACCTGGAGGGGAGACAGGGGGTCCAACCCCGGAGGGGGGGGGCCACGGTGGCCTGGCCCGTGATCGGGGCCTACCGATCGGCGGGCGGGCTGGTTCCCTGGGGGCCTACTTTACTCCGCGCCGGGCCCCTGTAGGGCTCCGCCATATTACCCGGGGGCCGGCATGGAGAAGGGAACCCCCGCGCAAGCGCGGAAATACGCCGGCCGTAGCGCGCATGCCGAATTCCGGCGCAAACTGTGCGCCGCGCCAACCCGCGCATGCGCGGCGGTCTCCCTCGATGTGCCGGCCCCGACGCAACATGGCGCAGGAGTTCAGGGGCCGGCTCGTACGAAAATAGGCCCGGGGAGCGAGAGGCCGGCCCGCCGATCGGTGGGCCCCGATCGCGGGCCAGGCCCCATCAGAGGCACCCTGGGGTCGGAGCCCCCCCCCCCACAGGCCGCCCCCCCAACCCTGCGCGCAGAGTTCCCGCCGGCTGCGACCAGGTGTGGACGGCGCCGGCGGGACTCAGCCTTTTTAGAGCGGCCGCTCGGCCCATCCGCGCTGGAGAATCGTCGACCCAGCCGCGTAGAGAGGCCCATGCCTGGTGCCGTGCCAAACACGCCGGCGCCAATGTTGCCAATTCTCCACTCCGAGGACAACCGCGTGCCGGCGTCGGGGCGGCGCGGCGCGGTTGCGGGGATTCCCGGCCCGGCGCGGGGCTGGGAGAATCCCGCCCAAAATCTTCTAGACTGACACACCCAGTGCCAGTGCCGATTGACAGGGTGCCACACTGTTGGAGGTGCCGGCTTTCAGATGAAACGTTGAAACAAGGCCCCATCTGTCTTCTAAATGGGTTTAAAAGATCTCACAGCAATGAGATCGATGAGCAGGAGACTCGTCCCTGGTGACCTGGCCAATGTTTATACCTCAATCAGCATCACTAAAAGACAGATTATCAGGCCATTATCACATTGCTGTTTGTGGGAGCTTGCTGTGCACAAATTGCCGACACATTTCCTACATTCACAACAATGGCAACACTTTAAAGGTATTTCGTTGGCGAAAAAGTGCTTTGGGATATCCTGAGGTCATGAAAGTGGCTATATAAATGCAGGTGCCATCTTTCTTTCCTTTTCCTGTCAGCCATTCCCATTGATTCCACTGAATGAACTCCAGGTTGGCTGCCAAT
This sequence comes from Scyliorhinus torazame, assembly GCF_047496885.1. Taxonomy (NCBI): domain Eukaryota; kingdom Metazoa; phylum Chordata; class Chondrichthyes; order Carcharhiniformes; family Scyliorhinidae; genus Scyliorhinus; species Scyliorhinus torazame. The sequence goes on from NC_092717.1 coordinate 9,530,695, forward strand.
CCCAAGCTGCCGAGATACTGTGAGCCACTGTGGTACTGTACCCAACACAGACACAGGAACAGACCTTGAGGGAACAGCCGATGTGGTTAGAAAAAGGCACGCTTAGGCTGATAGGTGTTGGCAACAAGCAGCTTGGATATTTCAGAGGAGGAAGAGACTGAATAAAGAAAGATATACATTTATATAATACTCTTCATGTCCACCAGACATTGCAAAGTGCTTTCCAGCCAATGATGCACTTTCTGAAGTGTAGTCGCTGTTGTAATGAGGGAAACACAGCAGTAAATTGGTGCACAGCAAGGCCCCATAAAGAGCAATGTGTTAATAACCAGGCAATCTGTTCTTCTGCAATGTTGATTGGGGGATGGATTTGACCAGGCCTCGAAGGGTAGCTCCATACTGTCATAGGACTTTTCACATCCACCCAATCGGGTGGTGGGCCCTCGGTTTAATGTTTCGTCCGGAAGACGACACCACTGGCACATCCTCAGTGCTACATTGGAGTGGGAGCTCAATCCAGAGGCAAGACTGTGAACAACTGCCCCACAGCAGGCGAAGGGTAAACAATGGGCTCTTTACAAGGCCACGGGCAACACTGGAAAACGGGAGAGGAGTTGCAGAAGGTGCCACACGGTTCCCCAGGACTGAAGGCGAGCCCTCGCCCGGGGAGACTGCCTGAAGGAGGAACAGGATTTTCTCTTCTCCGCTTCCGCTGTTTTCTCAAGGACATTTTGAAGTCCATCAAAGTGAGCACTAACAACGAGCACCACGAAGCCGGGATCATCACCCGCCACGTCACTGGCAACGGCAGCCATCTTGTTAATGCTGACAGCATCGCCGAGGTGTAGGCCCACTCACCAGCAAAACCGCCACAGCAAACTGGGCAACCCCCCTCCCCCCCCACCCAACCACCACCACTCCCCACTCCCCACCCCCAGCCATCTCCAACCTCCTTAATCAGAAGAGGATCTTTTTTGATTTAACTCAGATCCTCATCACGAAACTCTAGCCAGGGTCATCCAGGGACATAGCACAAGGGCATGTATCCCAAACATAAATAATTGTGCGATGTGTAATAGGACAAAATAAAGAATAAAAAGACATACAGAGCCGGTGTAAACACAGCTGCTCCCGCACTCACAGCACCAGATCGAGCTTCCTTCTTGAGCCGCTGCCATCCATAAGGTGTAGGTACACCCACAGTGCTGTTAGTGTTGTGTATTTCACCAGATTGTTGTACACTTTACATATCTCGGAGACATGCAGAGATGACGCTAATTCCTAATTATGCAACAGTTTTTTTTGCAAAACTGCAATCACGAAATGTCTGCCCCGTACTTATCCCAGTTAAGCTTCTAGAAGTTTCTGTGGTGTCTGTTTACTTTGCTCTGAGTTCACGCCCAGGCTTCACCAATCAAGCACAATGAGCATTGATCATTTACCAGACTCACATAATCAAACACAGAAGAATGGAAGAATTGAGCACTATCATTAGGAAGGCAGTTCTGTGATTTAGACCTGACGACAGTGAAGAATGACGATGTAGTGAAGGAACGGTGATATATTTCCAAGCCAGGATGGTGTCTGGCTCCGACCGCTTCAGACAAACAAGGATATGTTTTCACTTAACTCGGCTCCTCATCGCCGACCTTCCAGGGACATAGTACAAGGCATATACACTGAAAGCAAGTGATTATGGGATGTGCATCAGGATTAAAATAAAGGATTAAAAGATGAGTAGAGCCAGAGCTTGCGAAAACGCAGCTGCTCCTGCGCTCACGCCACGTGACACCCCCCCCCCCCCCCCCCCCCCCCCCCCACACACACACACACACCCCCCCCACAGGAGTATTTTGAAACAAAATGCAAGATCAGAGCTACATATGGAGATATCAGGGCAAATAACCAACAACTTGGTCAACGAGGTAGGTTTCAATGAGCACCCTAAAAGAGGGAAGAGGTAGAGGTGGAAACATTGGGCGGCACGGTAGCACAGTGGTTAGCACTGTTGCTTCACAGCTCCAGGGTCCCAGGTTCGATTCCCGGCTTGGGTCACTGTCTGTGCGGAGTCTGCACGTTCTCCCCGTGTCTGCGTGGGTTTCCTCCGGGTGCTCCGGTTTCCCCCCATAGGTCCCGAAAGACGTGCTTGTTAGGTGAATTGGACATTCTGAATTCTCCCTCAGACCCGAACAGGTGCCGGAGTGTGGCGACTAAGGGATTGTCACAGTAACTTCATTGCAGTGTTAATGTAAGCCTACTTGTGGCAATAATAAAGATAATTTATTTTTATTAACTTATTATTAAAAAGTATTTTGAAGTTCTTCCAGGTCAGGTGCCTGTAGGCCGCGCAAGGACAGGGGTGATAGCGTGCGTTAAGGCACAGGCATCAGAGTATTGGATGATATTGAGTTTGTTGAGGGTGGGGGGGCACCCATAAGGTGAGTTTTCACTGCTGACATCCGGGAGTTCCCCAGGCCGCTGTCAACAGACCCCCTGCTTAGTGAAGTCAGACAGGCTAAGGAAAGAGAACTCGATCTCAACCAGACATTGAGAGTCACAGTATCCTTTCCTTGTGAGTGTGATAAAGCTGCTCACCTCTAAAGGGCAGTAAAGTGGAGGCAGCAGTCAGAGACTTCTCGCTGGGTCAGAAGGCTTTTGCCTAAGTCTGTGGCCCCCTAGTGACATACCAGGAGAACGATTCCAACTTGTTTGTTTGATCAGTGGAGCGCCTGGGACTCAATACAACTCTGTAGAACAGGGTGCAGCGTACACCCTCACAATGACATTGCTGCTCCAGTCTGTGTAAAGTTTTGTTTGTATATTTACTGAACAGAAGATAAACTTATTTCAAACCCAGACTCTCTGATTCTGGTCATCTCAACCTGACATCCCCTTAAGTGGCTCGGTGTGACGTTTTGCTCCATGTAACGCACCTGTGAAGAACCGTGGGGAGGTTTACAATTTTAAAAAAATTAGAGTACCCAATTAATTTTTCCAATTAAGTGGCAATTTAGTCTGGCCAATCCACCTACCCTGCACATCTTTTGGGTTGTGGGGGCGAAACCCACGCAAACACGGGGAGAATGTGCAAACCCCACACGGACAGTGACCCAGAGCCGGGATCGAACCTGGGACCTCGGCACCGTGAGGCAGCAGTGCTAACCCACTGCGCCACCGTGCTGCTCTGCCCCCTGGAGAATTCATGACGGAAATCCTGACCAGGCTCAGAAAACCGGCGGAACACTGTGAGTATGGGCCACCCCTTCCTGAAATGCTACGGGAACGATTGGTGTGCGGGGTAACCAACGGCGTGACACAGAGAAAACTACTAGCAGAGCCCACCTTAAAAGAGCCATAGAAGTGCCGCTGTCCCTGGAGAATGCCGGAAGAGGAGCTCAGGAACTTCAAGGGTCAATAGGCGGTAGTGTGCTCAGCGTGTGGAGATCCCCATACAGAAAGACCAGTTTCCCCGTTGAGATCACTCACATGCCCCATTCACCACCTGTTCGCCATTCAGTCACAGCGCTGAAGACTGTGGATGGATAGGAGAGAATTCCCAGAAATATTAGGGAAGACTCCCCAGGAGACTTCACCTGTACCAGGCTGCTGTATCTGTGGCTGAAGGGCACATCCAAGGCAAGGCCGGCAGAATCGACAGTTCACGTGCAGCCCAGGCCGGAAGCCAAAGCCACATCAGGCCCAGGTCTTGGGCAGCACGGTAGCACAAGTGATTAGCACTGTGGCTTCACAGCGCCAGGGTCCCTGGTTCGATTCCCCGCTGGGTCACTGTCTGTGCGGAGTCTGCACGTTCTCCCCGTGTCTGCGTGGGTTTCCTCCGGGTGCTCCGGTTTCCTCCTACATTCCAAAAACGTGCAGGTTAGGTAGATTGGCCATGATGAATTGCCCTTAGTGTTCAAAAAGGTTAGGAGGGGTTATTGGGTTACGGGGATAGGGTGGAAGTGAGGGCTTAAGTGGGTCGGTGGAGACTCGATGGACCGAATGGCCTCCTTCTGCACTGTATGTTCTATGTCCACCAGCCCCAGCAGTTGAACTGCATCACCACCCCCAGGTTTGCCCCAGTTAGAATCAAACTCCAGGTCAACAGTCACTGCCTGTAAATGGAAGTGGACACAGGAGCCAGCATTTCCATTGTTGGGGAATATCAGGAATCTCCAAACGGGCATTGTGCCCTGGGCCTGCGGGACACCAGAGCAAGATTGGCCACATATATGGGGAAACCTCTACGGATTGCAGGAACCATCGTGACCCCGGTTCTCCATGGGCAACAGGTGGCCCAACTCCATCTGCTCGGTGTACGAGGACCAGGGCCTAGTCTTATGGGCCGAGACTGGCTCCAACGCTTGGACTGGCGGCATATTTTCAAGATGGGAACTGGTGATCTATAAGAGGTGCTCAAAAAGTAACCTGAGGTATTTCAGGAAGGCCTCAGTGAAATCAAGAGAACAAGGAGAAAAATCAGTGTAGAACCCAATGCCATCCCTAAATATATCAGGGCACAATCGGTCCTCTATGCATTACACACCGAGATGGGACCGAACCCGAGCAATTACAGATTCCTGGCAAATTTGCGGAATGGGCCACGCCTGTAGTCCCGGTCCTGAAGCACGACAAGTTTGTCCGCCTTTGCGGGGACTATAAACTAACTGTTAACGGTGCCTCCCATCATGCCGCTCATCGAGGACCTCTACGCAAAACTGGCAGGAGGCCACACCTTTGCCAAGCTTGACATGAGCCATGCTCACTTCCAGCTAGAGCTCGACACGGCATCCAGAACATATATAACTATCATTACCTATAAGGGCCTGAATGAATGCACTCGCCTGCCTTTTGGGATCACGTCGGTGTGCACCACTTTCCAGGGCGTAATGGAAACTATCCTCCAAGGGCTGCCTCAGGTAGCAGTGATGAGATGTTAATCACAGGAGCCACTGAAAAAGAACATTTGACAAAGCTGGAGGATGTCCTTTGATGATCTCTAACGCGGGCGTCCGCCTCAAGCAGGAGAAATGCATTTTACAGGCGGGTGAGGTCAAATACCTTGGGTACCACACTGATAAAGACGAACTGCACCCTGTCGAGGACAAAGTGAAGGCTTTAAAAGGGGCAGCGACCCCACGGAACCCAACCAAACTGAAGCCGTTCCTGGGCCTCATAAATTGCCCTGGGAAATTCATCCCCAACTTGGCTACTTCACTGGCACCCCGACGCTCACTGGTGAAGGCGCGTCACAAATGGACCTGGCTTGAACCACAGGATGAAGCATTCACAAAAATGATACAACAGCTGCTCCCGAACAGGCGCCGGATGTGGCGACTAGGGGCTTTTCACCGTAACTTCATACTTGTGACAATAAAAGATTATTATTATGCTATGCTTCTCTGTACGGATTAGGGACAGACCTCTCCCGGCGATGGAATGATGGTACCGAGCAAACAGTTCCATACACATCACCGACTATGGCAGACTGGAACAATGCTCTGCCCAAATCAAAAAAGAGGAAATGCCCGTGATAGTTAGAGTCAAGAAATTCCATCCGTACGAGTATGGCCGGCACTTCACGATAATCACAGATAAATCCTTGTTGGACGATGTTAAGGAGGACAAAGTGATCCCTCCCACCGCCTCGCCTTGGATGATTGGGAAGTATTGTTGGCAGCTCATGTGTACTCTTCAAGCCCCATCCTGGCACACCCCGCCGCCAAGGCTGGCACCCTGGGCGGCCTACCGTTGCCCACAAACCCGATTCCTCTGCCTGTCATAGGGAAAGTCACACCGAGACTACATTTCCTGGATACCCTGCCTGTGTCTGCGGAAACAAGCCCTGAGGCGGACCTACGAGGACCACATGCTGGCAAAACCGCGCCCTCATGACGCAAGTGGTGGAATCCGAGGAGACCCCACTGAGGATGTGAAGCCCTTCCTGTCCAAATACCAAGAATTGAGTGTGGAAAATGGCATCATTCTTTGGGGCGCCCGAGTGGTCGCTCCCCGCCCAGGTCAGCTCCCAATCTTGACGGAGCGGCTCAACGGTCACCCAGGGCTCTTCAAGATCAAGATGCTCACAAGGAGCTATGTCTGTTTGCCCAGGCAGGACACTGACATCGACAACTTGGCGAAAGAGTGTCCTTTGTGTGTGGAGACGCAGAAGCTCAACCTTCGGCCCCACTGAGCCTGTGGGAATGACCAGGGAGGCCCTGGGTAAGGGTACAGGTGGACTTCACCAGGCCATTCATGGGATTGAGGTTCTTAATCTTTGTCAATGCCCATTCTAAAGGGATGGACTACACCAGATATCCTCCAAGACTTCAAACTTGACCATGTTTATTGTCACAAGTAGGCTTCAAATGAAGTTACTGTGAAAAGCCCCGACTGTGAAAAGCCCATAGAGAAACTCCAGCAATCATTTCGTGTTCATGGGATACCAGAGGTACTTGTGTCAGACAACAGAGCCCCCTTCACCTCCGAATGGAGCCAGACCTTCCATCCTCGAGCGTCCTGGCCGAACAGCCGGGCCAAACATTTAACAACGGCAAGGCGAAACAGACCGCTGGTTCTCTGGACACCCCAGTGGCCTGGTTCCACATTACAGGACCCTGCTGTGGTGATGTGCATCAGTGTAAATGCATGTAGGCTAGATAGACACTAGAGGGAGCACCAGAGATATCACACACACACACTCAACCAATAGATCAGTTAGATAGGACACGACCAATGGACATTCACGATACACAAGGAGGTGACATGACCACAGGAGGGCATTACACCAACCCATATATAAAGGACACCTCACACATGGGGCGTCATTCTCCGACCCCCCGCCGGGTCGGAGAATGGCCGTTGGCCGCCGTGAATCCCGCCCCCGCCCCCGCCGAAGTCTCCGAAGGGAGAAAAGTCGGCGGGGCGTTAATGGCGCCGCTGCCGCGGAAAATGTCACGGGTCTGCGCAAGGCAGCCGATTTTCGGCCTGCCGATATTCTCCCTTCCGGATGGGCCGAAGTCCCGTCGACGTGATGACCGTTCACGTCGACGTCAATCAAACCTCCTTTTCATCGGCGTGACCCGGTGCTCCAGGCTCACGCCGACCAGCGAGGAGGTGAGTGACGGCCTGGGGGGTTGGCTCTGGGCAGGAAATGGCGTGGCCGCAGACTGATTGCGTGAGGAGAGGTGTGTCTCGGCTTGTGTGTGTGTGCGGCGGGGGGGGGGGGGGGGTGGTTAGAGTAGGCTGGGCTCCGGGGGAGTGCCGGGAGGGGGTCCGTGCCGGGGTGGAGGTTGGGGGTTGGGGGGGGGGGTCCGTGCCGGGGTGGAGGTTGGGGGGGGAGTCCGTGCCGGGGTGGAGGTTGGGAGGGGGGGTCCGTGCTGGGGTGGAGGTTGGGGGTTGGGGGGGGTCCGTGCTGGGGTGGAGGTTAGGGAGGGGGTCCGTGCCGGGGTGGAGGTTGGGGGGGGGTCCGTGCTGGGGTGGAGGTTGGGGGTTGGGGACGGGGTCCGTGCCGGGGTGGAGGTTGGGGGGGGGTCCGTGCTGGGGTGGAGGTTGGGGGGGGGTCCGTGCCGGGGTGGAGGTTGGGGGGGTGGTCCGTGCCGGGGTGGGGGTTGGGGGGGGGTCCGTGCTGCGGTGGAGGTTGGGGGTTGGGGGGGGTCCGTGCCGGGGTGGAGGTTGGGAGGGGGGGTCCGTGCTGGGGTGGAGGTTGGGGGTTGGGGGGGGTCCGTGCTGGGGTGGAGGTTAGGGGGGGGTCCGTGCCGGGGTGGAGGTTGGGGGGGGGGTCCGTGCTGGGGTGGAGGTTGGGGGTTGGGGACGGGGTCCGTGCCGGGGTGGAGGTTGGGGGGGGTCCGTGCTGGGGTGGAGGTTGGGGAGGGGGTCCGTGCCGGGGTGGAGGTTGGGGGGGTGGTCCGTGCCGGGGTGGAGGTTGGGGGGGGGGTCCGTGCTGGGGTGGAGGTTGGGGGTTGGGGGTGGTCCGTGCTGGGGTGGAGGTTGGGGAGGGGGTCCGTGCCGGGGTGGAGGTTGGGGGGGGGGTCCGTGCTGGGGTGGAGGTTGGGGGTTGGGGGGGGTTCCGTGCTGGGGTGGAGGTTGGGGAGGGGGTCCGTGCCGGGGTGGAGGTTGGGGGGGGGGTCCGTGCTGGGGTGGAGGTTGGGGGTTGGGGGGGGGTCCGTGCTGGGGAGGAGGTTGAGGAGGGGGTCCGTGCCGGGGTGGAGGTTGGGGGGGGTTGTCCGTGCTGGGGTGGAGGTTGGGGGTTGGCGGGGGGGTCCGTGCTGGGGTGGAGGTTGGGGAGGGGGTCCGTGCCGGGGTGGAGGTTGGGGGGGGGTCCGTGCTGGGGTGGAGGTTGGGGGTTGGGGGGGGGTCCGTGCTGGGGTGGAGGTTGGGGATGGGGTCCGTGCCGGGGTGGAGGTTGGGGGGGGGTCCGTGCTGGGGTGGAGGTTGGGGAGGGGGTCCGTGCTGGGGTGGAGGTTGGGGAGGGGGTCCGTGCTGGGGTGGAGGTTGGGGGGGGGGTCCGTGCTGGGGTGGAGGTTGGGGGTTGGGGAGGGGGTCCGTGCCGGGGTGGGTGATGGGAGGGCAAATGAGTTGGTCCACCTGGCCAGGTGCCGGCCTCCAACAGTTGGACCCATGCGGTCCATGCCACCTGGCTGGGGGGAGGAGGGGATATGGGCAATGATGACATGTCGTCGTTCCCCTCCCCCCCACCAGGCCGTCATGTTTTCAGACCACCCAGCGATGTTGGCCGCCGTGGTGGCAGCCGCTCATGTCTATGTTGCCCTGGATGAGGAGGAGGAGGAGGAGGAGGAGGAGGAGCGTGCCAGAGAGGCGGCGCAGGCTGCCGCAGAGGGGCAGGCGGCAGCCGCCCAGGCTGGAGGGACACCTGACCGACAGGGCGAGGAGGGGGAGGAGGACGTCGCGGCCCCACGGCAACGGAGGCACCCGAGGGCGCCCCGTGTGTACCGGCCCTGGCAGTCATACCAGGACCTCACGGACCGGGAATGCAGGAGGAGACTCCGGATGAGCCGGGAAACCGTGGCACACATCTGCCACCTGCTGGCACACCTGTCACCGCGTGGCACTGGCGGGGGACACCCTCTCCCCATGTCCGTCAAGGTTACGGTGGCCCTGAACTTTTATGCAACGGGGTCATTCCAGGCACCGAGTGGGGACCTGTCCGGCATATCGCAGACATCGGTGCATCGGTGCATCCGGGCAGTGACAGATGCCCTTTATGCCATGGCGCACCGCTACATCCGCTTCCCCGTGGACCGGGCCAGCCAAGATGCCCGGGCCGTGGGCTTCTCTGCCGTTGCCGGGTTCCCCATGGTCCAGGGCGCGATCGATGGGATGCACGTCGCCGTGCAGCCACCTGCAGAGAACAGGGCCGTGTTCACTAATAGGAAGGGGACCTATTCAATGAACGGACAGGTGGTCTGCGACCACCGCATGATGATCCTGCACGTCTGCGCCCGTCACCCAGGCAGTGTACACGACTCATTCGTGTTGTCGCGGTCATCCATCCCCGGCATGTACGAGGGACGCCATCCCCGGCTGAGGGGCTGGTTGCTGGGCGACAGGGGCTACCCATTGCGATCGTGGCTGATGACGCCTATACGGAGGCCACGCAATGAGGCGGAGAACCGCTACAATGATGCCCATGTAGCGATAAGGGGAGTGATCGAGAGGTGCTTTGGCGTGCTGAAGATGCGTTTCAGGTGCCTGGACCTCTCTGGGGGCGCCCTCCAGTATCGGTCAGATAGGGTCGGCCGCATCATTGTGGTGTGCTGCGTCCTGCACAACATAGCCCAGCAGAGGGGCGATGTGCCGCAGGCAGAGGAGGGCGGAGTGGAGGAGCAGCAGGAAGAGGCCCAGTCCTCCCCAGATGAGGGGGATGGGGGCAATGGTCAGGGCAGACGGGGTAGACACAGGCGGGTGGCTGTCCACCGTTACCGGCTGGCCCAGCGGGCACGGGACAGACTGATAGACGCCCGCTTCACTGACTAGATGGGCGTGGGAATCGGGTAGTATGGCCACAGACCGCACACCATGACAACAGCCGACCACCCACACCCCCCACCCATCCACCCACCCAGCACCCTCACCCCCCTCCCCAACCCCACACACCCCACCCGCATGCACACCACCCCCCCCCCCCAATTGCCGATCCACCGGCGGCACAACGGGCCGGGCTCACCCAGTTGCGGGTGGACGCGTGTCTATCGCAGGCCATGGAGGATGATGACAACCCGCCTCCGATGAGCTCCTGGCTCTACATCGTTGGACTATGTCTGACCCATGGCCACAGTACCACCATCCACCCGGACCATCCCTGCATGCGGCTGTGACACTGCAGCGCACGGTCCCGTCCTCTGCCCGGGGGATGTTGATGGCGGCCCAGGGGGAAGGGGGCAGACTCACCTGGGGCTGAGGTAAGACCACCCGTCACACACACACTTGCGCTCAACGTACATGACACGCCCGCACACTTTGGACAGAGCACAAAGGCAGCTTCGGTAGGTGTAACATTGACTTTAATAACCAAAGGAGTTCATGCACGTGCCCTAGCCCCTAAAACTCATCTGTGCCCTGCACCCGTGCCAACTTACTCAGTGTCTAATTGTTTGGCCTTACGGGCCCTTTGACTACGTCTACGTGGTTCCCCAGACGGTACAGCAGAACTGGAGGTGGACTCCTGTGATTCCTGCCCTCTGATACTGGATCCCTTTGGCGGCCGTTTCCTGGGGCGTCCTGGCCTAGATGGGCCAGGCTGCGGCCCGGGCGACTGGGATGGCGAGCTGCCAGCCTGTCCTGCCCGTTGCCCACCCGATGCACCTGGGACGGAAGGGGGGGAGTCCGAGGTGTTGCGGTGTACCGGGCCCTCCCCTACAGAGGGAGCCGGGACGGACCACACCACCTCCTCCTCCCTCGGGGTGCCCGATGGCCCCCAGGCCTCTACGTGGGTGGGGGATGCGAACGGACTGGCCATCCGACGCGCCCCCGACATCTGGCGCTGCCAGTCCTGGAGGCCCGTGCTGGTATCGACAGGGGTCTGCAGGTTTGCAGCCATGGAGCCCAGGGGGTTGTCGAACCCTGTCTGTGACAGTGCGACGCCGGCTCGCACATGGCCACTGGCGCCGATGCCCTCAGCGATGGCCTGCTGAGACTGGGCCATGGCCTGCAGAGACTGGGCCATGGCCTGCAGAGACTGGGCTATGGCCTGCTGAGACTGGGCCATGGCCTGCTGAGACTGGGCTATGGCGTTGAGCGCCTCTGCTATCTGGCGCTGGCACTGGCTCATGGCCTCCTGTGAGAGGGCAGCCATTTCCTGGGCCACAGACGCCGCCTGCACGGAAGGCCCCATGCCTCGCAAACCGTTCCCCATGTCTGACACCGTCGCACCCATTGCCTCCACCGCGGACGCCACCCGTGCGGTGTCAGCCTGGGTGGCACGCATGACCGGGACCACTCCCAGCTCCTGGACGCGGGTGGACTCCTCCACCTGCGACCGCAGCCGCCGCAAGCCACCCGTCACCCTATTCGCTCGTCTCCGTGTCGGTGGTTGCATCGGATCTATGTGTGGGTGTGGTAACTGCAGGAACCCGGGATCCATCTGGGCGGCAGATGTTCGCTTGGCCTGGGCTGCCCTCCGACCGCCCGGTCCCTCTGCTGCTCCTACCTCCACCTGCTGTACCGGGACGGCTGTGTTGTGCGCACCAGTGAGTGTACCAGACGCCTCATCACTAAAGTGCCCAACCGTGGTGAGTGTTTCTGCGATGGTGGAGGGTGTTGGTGACAGCAGTGGCGTTGTGTCGTGCTCTTCGTCCCACTCTGAGTCCATGGCACTTTGGGGTGGGGGTTCGTCTCCACCCATCCACTCTGAGTCACTGTCCGGTATTTCGTCTTCCCGGGTAGGGGTGTCCTGGGTAGTGCTGTCCCGGGTAGTGCTGTCCCGGGTAGTGCTGTCCCGGGTAGTGCTGTCCCGGGTAATGCTGTCCCGGGTAGGGGTGTCCTGGGTAGTGGTGTCCCGCGTAGGGGTGTCCTGGGTAGTGGTGTCCCGGGTAGGGGTGTCCTGGATAGTGGTGTCCTGGGTAGTGGTGTCCTGGCTCGGATGTGACGGGGGCCTGTGGCTGCCCCCCTCATCGCTGGGTGGTCGCTCCCGCACGTGACGGGGGTGTCGTCTCCCTGTTGCTCCAGGTCTCTCCGTCTCCCGTGGTGTGCGAGGGGCATCCTGCGGGCGTCGCATGCTGGAGGGTCCGGGTCTCTCCGTCTCCCGTGGTCTCCGAGGGGCATCCTGCGGGCGTCGCATGCTGGAGGGTCCGGGTCTCTCCGTCTCCCGTGGTCTCCGAGGGGCATCCTGCGGGCGTCGCATGCTGGAGGGTGCGGGTCTCTCCGTCTCCCGTGGTCTCCGAGGGGCATCCTGCGGGCGTCGCATGCTGGAGGATGCGGGTCTCTCCGTCTCCTGTGGTCTCCGAGGGGCATCCTGCGGGCGGTGTGCATCTGCGGGGATGGGTGCCTGGACGTTTGGTCCTGCGATACACAATGAAGCATGCATGGTTAGACATCAGGCAGTGATCAGGTGATACGGGGGAGGGGGATATAGGGGAGGGGGGATATGGGGACGGGCTGTCGGTGGCTCACTCGCTAGTACGCCCCCGACCTCTGCATCAGCAACCTCCCGGTCCTCAGGTCCGCCAGCCAGTTCCAGGGCCCTTTCCTCGTGTACGGCCAGTGGCCTCTCATCAGCGGGCCCTCCTCCAGTCCTCACATGCTCCCTATTGTTGTGTGCGCGCTTCTCCTGTGGGGGGGGGGGGCAGGGGTAAAAGGCAACAGTGTTAGGCAGGTATATGAATGCACGCCATCGGTTGCGCGTGCATTGCAGAGGTTAAGGTTAGGGCTGGATTCACTTGGGGATATGGGGGAGGGGGGGATATGGGAGAGGGGGGTATATGGGGGATATGGGGGAGGGGGGGATATGGGAGAGGGGGGATATGGGGAGGGGGATATGGGGGATATGGGGGAGGGGGGATATGGGGGAGGGGGGATATGGGGGATATGGGGGAGGGGGGATATGGGGAGGGGGGATATGGGGTAGGGGGGATATGGGGGAGGGGGGATATGGGGGATATGGGGGAGGGGGGGATATGGGGGAGGGGGGATATGGGGGAGGGGGAGATATGGGGGATATGGGGGAGGGGGGATATGGGGGAGGGGGGGATATGGGGGGGGATATGGGGAGAGGGGATATGGGGGAGGGGGGATATGGGGGATATGGGGAGGGGGGGATATGGGGGAGGGGGGGATATGGGGGATATGGGGGAGGGGGGATATGGGGGAGGGGGGATATGGGGGATATGGGGAGGGGGGATATGGGGGAGGGGGGATATGGGGGATATGGGGGAGGGGGGATATGGGGGAGGGGGGATATGGGGAGGGGGAGATATGGGGGATATGGGGGAGGGGGGATATGGGGGAGGGGGGTTATGGGGGATATGGGGGATATGGGGAGGCTCACCCTGCCTGCTCTGACGAGGTCGTTCACCTTCTTGTGGCACTGGGTGCCTGTCCGTGGTGTTAGGGCCACAGCGGTGACGGCCTCTGCCACTTCCCTCCACAGACGCCGGCTGTGGCGTGGGGCAACTCTGCGGCCGTGCCCGGGATACAGGGTGTCCCTCCTCTGCTCCACCGCGTCCAGGAGCGCCTCCACATCGCGTGACTCGAACCTCGGGGCTGAGCGACGGCTAGCCATCCAGTCGGGTGTTGCGGTCGGGTGTTCCGGTCGGGTGGGGGGGAGCTGCGCGGCCTTATGAGCCGTCACGCCGTGCAGCGCGTATGACGCTGCACGGCGTGAACCACTGCGCAAGCGCGGATCCCGTTACGTCGCTGCTAGCCCATTTCGGGCCGGAGACTATCGGCCCATTTTTATAACGTGACGCAAGTGGGATTTGCGCCGTTTTTTGCGCCGATCGGCGGACTTTCCGCCGATAACGGAGAATTTCGCCCATGATCTGCCTCTTTCCAGTGGAGACAGCCAGTGAGTACAGACACAGGGTTGATTCAATATCACTCCCACCACGTGGATTGCAGCAGCTGGTTAGTCAGTCTGGGAACTATAGTAGGATTAGCAGTAGTGTCCAACCCGAGTAATAGAAGTGTAAATAGTTTAATAAACGTGTTGAAGTTATCTCCACGTCTGAACCTTCCTTTGTCAAGTGCACCACAAGGAAGTCGCTTATGCTACGCCTAGAGCATAACAAATCGCCTGCCACACACGACAACGGGGGTCAAGCTGACGGAGCTGCTCATGGCTGTCTACGGACCGGCCTTGGCCTATTGTTTCCCCATCGAGGGGGAAAGATGGAGTCAAGCCAAAAAGTCCAAAAGAATAAATTGTGATACCCGATGGCCCAAAGACTGTAAGGAAACAGATGGACCATCTTAGGAGCAGGGAACCCCCCACCCCTTGTTGAAACGACTCCAGACGGGGGGACGACCTCAACGTCCTTTGTGCTCACCTCTGAGTAGAGGACTCAGTCCATGGGAAACCTAAGAGTCATTCACCTCGAGGAAAGAGATTTGGCATTAGTAACGAAGATTGAGATGACTACCCCTCAGCCGGAGGTCAGCATCAAAGAGGAGCCCCCATCAGTAGCCCTTTGATGCTCTGACAGGAAGCAAGAATCCCCTATCCGCTTCACGTTCCCCCCCCCCCCCACTCCCACCACCCAATCCAGCTCCCCTGGCGGTTGACCCGAGGTCATGCACCAAGAAGAGAAGGTGGCCTCATCGTCGTAGGAGTGGGGGGGCGTGATCTAGACTTGGGGCATAGGGATGTGATAACCTTCGCTCATCAATCTCCCTGTGGGGCCCATAGAGTACGGGTACCCAAGGTAGCGGGTAAAGGCCCGCCCAGCTGGGACCCCAAACCTGGACCGGGAATTCTGATAGTCCTGGGCCGAGATGTTTTGTGCTGCACGTCGCTATAGCGACTTCAATTTTTGAGTTAAATCAATCTGTTTAGCCTTCTTCTTTTGTGTCACCTGGATTACTACACATAATGGAACTTTGCTTTACGGTTTCGATCCACAATCATTTTCTTCCCCATCCACATTCACACAACTCGCTGCATCATAATGTCTGATAATGTCGGGGAAGATCCAATTCCGAAGCTTCAGTTCCATAAGTGATCACACGGAAATGCCCAATAACATCTCAGGGCCAATCTGCCCCTAATTCTCCTTTCCTGGGGAAACTCAGAGAGCAGGCGCTGAATTGTAAATCTACATCCAAACACTGGGGATCTGGCCAATATTAATAACCCAGCGCACTGTTTGAGCAATCCTTTGATTCATTCTAACATCTCAATACATTTCTGAAGTGGGAGTAATGAGCCTGGGGTCCTCAGTCTTCCTGCCTCCCAGCCTAGTTATTAAAACACCGCTCCCTCTCCCTCTCACGCAACGCAGCAATTATTTTTAAGAGCGGCTCCTGTCACATGGTGAAAACCACCAGCGACTCTGAGCACAGCACGATGCCACAAATGCATAGTTCCCACAGCCTGCTGGGAAAGAAACCTGCTCCCCTCGCTCACTCACGGATGAGGGTGAGGAGAGCTGAGGCTGGTCTCCTCTCCACCAACATCAGCGGAGTTACCGCTGCAGCCTAACCTCACCTCGCTTCACCGAATAAAACATTCCCTTTTTTTCTGGAGGCGAGTGGAAATATGCATAGTCAATTCCAATGTCTCCTTCTGGGTAAATTAAGGGGTAACGCTGCCAAAGGCAGCGCTCAATCTTATCCCAATATTTAGTTGCCACTGCTTGCAGAAAGGGATTCCTAAGAAGGTTTTATTCCTGCAAGATGCTGATTTGGTCGACCTTTGAAAACATCTTGCAGACCCCCAGGGCTCCACAGAGCCCTAGTTGTGATTCCAAGTGATTGGGATTCACAATGTCAGCGGTGCCTCAGTGGGTCACACTTTTTCTTCTGAACCAGAGACCAACTCCAGAGGCTCAAGCACATAAATCCAGGGGGATTTCCAGAGCAGCACTGAGGCAGTGCTGCACTGTTGGAGGTGCTGCCTTTCAGATCAGATGAAGCCCCATCTGCCCTCTCGGGTGGATGTAATAGATTCCGAGGCACTGTTCCTAATAGGAGCCGGGGAGTTATTTGTATCTTAGTCATCCCTCTACACGGATCGCTAAAACAGATTAGCTGGTTATTGTGGGATCTTGCTGTGCGCAAATTACAGATCAATTAACACAGATCACATTTCAAAAATACTTCACTGGTTGCAAAGCACTTTGAGATGTCTTAAGGTTATGAAATGTGCTTTATAAATGATGATGTGGAGATGCCGGCATTGGACTGGGATGAGCACAGTAAGAAGTCTTACAACACCAGGTTAAAGTCCAACAGGTCTTCAACTGATCTTCGGGTAAGCGTTCTCCAAGGCGGCCTTCAGGACGCGCGACAACGCAGAATCGGCGAGCAGAAACTTATAGCCAAGTTCCGCACACATGAGTGCGGCCTCAACCGGGACCTTGGATTCATGGCGCATTACATTCACCCCCCCACCATCTGGCCTGGGCTTGCAAAATCCTACCAACTGTCCTGGCTGTAGACAATTCACACCTCTTTAAGCTGGGGTTACCCCTCTCTCTGGATCTGTAAAGACTTAATTACCTGCAAATGCTCGCATTCAAAGCATTGTCTTGCATCTTTAACTTTGTCTATATATGTGTTTCTGGAACACAGCTCTTCATTCACCTGAAAAAGGAGCAGTGCTCCGAAAGCTAGTGATTCAAAACAAACCTGTTGGACTTTAACCGTTATAAATGGTGATCTTTGTTTTTAATATCTGAGAACATGAATATGGCATTATGATCATATCAAGCTGTCTAAATTATGATCAATGGCCACAAATAAGCAATTATGTTTTTTGTCTATGCCAGCCAAGGATCCATTGACTTCGGCAGGCCCGGAAGATCCTGCCAGCGGACGGGGCTGGAAACACCCTCCCTTACGGCTTTGTATCAATTGGACACTAAGGTACCCTTTCTATTGAGAAGAGATTGTGTAAGAGGCAGCATGTTCATTGAGATGACCAACGCCCACTCCTCTCGCTCTTCTTATTCCCTTCCATAAAATAAACATGGTGTAATTCAAAAAAAAAAGAACAATGATAACAAAATATGTTAAATTAATCAAAAAGGTGGAACCCTTCCTCTACAATGGATTTGAAGATAAAGTCAAATGAAGTAAATATTGCGGGCAGCACGGTAGCATTGCGGTTAGCACAATTGCTTCACAGCTCCAGGGTCCCAGGTTCGATTCCAGCTTGGGTCACTGTCTGTGTGGAGTCTGCACATCCTCCCCGTGTGTGCGTGGGTTTCCTCCGGGTGCTCCGGTTTCCTCCCACAGTCCAAAGATGTACAGGTTAGGTGAATTGGCCATGATAAATTGCCCTTAGTGTCCAAAATTGCCCTTGGTGTTGGGTGGGGTTACTGGGTTATGGGGATAGAATGGAGGTGTTGACCTTGGGTAGGGTGCTCTTTCCAAGAGCCGGTGCAGACTCGATGGGCCGAATGGCCTCCTTCTGCACTGTAAATTCTATGAAATTCTATGAAATAATGCTTCACAGTTTATGAATCAACTGCCATTACATTGACGTGTATTTGCTCACAGTAATTAGATATCTTCCGGTATCGAAGCATCCTTTCAGGAAGAGAGAACAAAGCACTGAACAAGGAGGCGAACACAATGTGACTGACCCAGCACAGCTGGTAAAGCTACTTCAATAGTATGGCAAATACTTATTAGGAATTTGAGGTAGAATGTAGGTTTGTGCTGGGGAAAAAAGCATGGCCTTATTGCACCCCTTAAAGGGCATCTTTCATTCTCTTGGGACTTTGGGGTATTTACAGAATGTCTGGGAAATCCCGTGATGTTGACACAGTTGCCATAGGCAGTGTGATTACATAACCTGCAGACTCTCGCTGGACCACGCTCCAATCACAGCGCACAACAGAGTTGCATCCGCTTTTTCCAGGAGATGCACACTGCAGGATAATTATCGACAATCTTGCCGTGTCATATGGCTTTTGAGTGTAAACAGAAGATTCAACAGCTCCGCCCGGGCACAAAGCCTTTGTAGATCTTCCAGATGTTGCCGTTTGCGAGATGATCTTTGAGGGAACAAAATCCTCTGGGTTTCCGCAAATATGTATGACAGATGAGGGCTGTGAGCATTGACTCTCTCGCTGGAAAAGATTCACAGAGATGGTACCAAAGCGGAGAAGGATACAGCTCAGGAAAGGGCTGAACAGACTTGGAAGGGAGGACCTTCCCTCTAGAAAAGATAGACCTGAGGAGTGACTTCAGAGAAGCCTTTATTTCCAATTGTGGGGGTACCAAAACCATAGTCACTAATTCAGTTGGAAATTCCAGAGAGACGTCTTTATCCAGTGAGTGGTTAGTTGTGGAACTTGCTACTACAAACAGTAGTTGAGAGTTGAGGTGAATAATATATAATTATAAATTACTGCAGATGCTGGAATCTGAAACAAAAACAGAAAATATGGGACAACCCCATCCGGTCTGATAGCATCTGTGGAGAGAGAAGGGAGCTAACATTTTGAGTCTGGATGACTCTTTGTCAAAGCACATGCAGATGCATTTATTGAGAAGCTACATGAGAGGGAAAGGAATATCAAGGGTATGCTGCCAGGGTGCGATGGAATGGAGACGTACGTAGAGCATAAACACTGGTATGGAGCTTGTCATGATATTTAGATCAGCATAATCATGGAGCAATCAAACACACACTGATGGGCATGCAGTAGGACCAACCAACACACACACAACATTGCAGCCAATCACCACTGAGAGCACACGCACTATAAAAACAGGGGACACTACAGTTCCCGTTCATTCCAGCAGCAGCCAGCTCAGAGCACCGAGCTCAGAGCCTGCCACTCAGACATTCACCTTGTGCTGAGTGCCTCACCCAGATAATGATAGGACAGTGTCCACAGATTAGCTGGTAATGCACGTACCCAAGTTAGCAGTGTGCTGTTACAGTTAAGGAGTTAATAAAATTGAGTTACACCATCTCCAGCCGTGTTGGATCATTTGTACACCAGAACACCCAACACGACAGATCTGTTGGACAAACTGGCCTGGTCTCAATGCTGGGGATTCTATGCAAAGATGGTTAGTTGGGTGTCCGGACTGGCCATTCGCAAAACACATGACCTAAGGCCAATTGCAAGAAATGAAGCTAACCAAGGATGTAACTCAAGTGAAACCAGATATTGATAAGACTGGGGTATGGGTAGGCGGCACGGTGGTGCAGTGGTTAGCACTGCTGCCTCACGGCGCTGAGGACTCGGGTTCGAATCCCGGCTTTGGGTCACTGTTCCGTGCGGAGTTTGCACATTCTCCGCACTTAGTTTGTGTGGGTCTCATCCCCACAACCCAAAGATGTGCAGGGTAGGTGAATTGGCCACGCTAAATTGACCCTTAATTGGGAAAAACAAAAGAATTGGGTACTCTAAATTAATTTTTAGGGAACGACTGTGGTATTGAGATCGGTCCAAGTGTGAAGCAGGAACCAAGACAGAACTTTGTTTTAAGTATTATTGTAATCATTAATCTATATGTAACAGTGGGAGGAAAATTGCCCATGAGATAGGCAGATGATTTGGACAAGAGTACAATAATTGGAGGTGATTTTAATTGTATAAAAATAGACAGGGATAAGAAATATGCCGTGCTGAGGAAGAGAAGGTTTTTCACAGTGTGTCAATGTATGGCAGCGGCAACAAGAAAGGGCTTTGAAAGTAGGGGAATGTAGGAGAAGACAGTATGTATTGTAGCACATTGCAGGAGCTAAGCATTTTGTTACACTCTCCTCTCTGCTGCCCTCTCTGTTGGGGAGGTGTAAATAAAGTTAGTTCAATAAAGACTGCCTGCAGTTTGCATGTGTTAAATCTTACTGAATGCAATGCACATTATTTGTAAAATAATTAGGTTTAGTGTTAGAACAGGGAAGAAAGGGAAAGAATTGACGACAATGGGTATTTGGTTCCTGATTTTCACTGCCCGAGTCAGGAGTACAAATCCAGGAAAGGTCCCGTCTCCGCAAACCCAACTTGGGAGAAAGTGCAGCAGCTAGCCTGATTCCCATTCTGGGGGAGCTGGGTGTTACCAAGATGCGAGCCCACCACCCCTGAAAAGAGTTCAGAGGAGTCCACAGGTAGGCTGTTTCACAGGTGGCCAGGGACTTTGTCTGGGGTGCAATAAAAACAAAAAAACAAAAAACAGCTCTCCAGCCCTCATCCTTCACACCTCCCACACTCCCCACACCCCATCAATGCCAACCCATGCCCCCTCATGCACGAGGGAGAAACTGCTTCTTTTCTTTGAGATGGTGGGTGGGGGGGGACCAGTAGAACTCCCGCTTGGCATGGAGCATGAATGGGAGCGGTCACACAGAGCATGAAAAGGAGCCGGAAGAGGTAGGGGGAGGAGATCTCTGGGAAGGAGACCTTATCCGTACAGTGCCTTTACGGAGCAGATCTGATGCACAACAAACTATGATTTCTGTGCACAGATTCCGTTCTGCCTGCAAGGACCCTTGAAGCAAGTACATTGCTTTGGGACGACCTGAGGTCGTGCAAGGTGCTATAGAATGCAAATCTTTCTTTTTACCGGAACTGAAATATTCATTTTAGTGCTAAAACAGTAAACTGTATCAAAGGAGGGCTAATTAATTGCAGTGGGAGAAGAAGGTGGTCATTATTTTTCCACCAACAGCCAAGTCGTGAGCTGAAAAAACTCAATGACCAGTACATGCTCCGTCTCCTGTAGACTATACCACTTGTGCTCCGTCTCAAACTGCTAATTGTGGGTGTTGTTACCAACGTTAGATCGCTCATTCCTCCCTCCCGTTTGAGGCCATTTGTTTATCACAAGTGCATGCGCGCAGACACACACACGCAAATACAAGTGCAAACACCACACACACGCATGCACATACACACATGTACACACACACCCTCAAACATAGATGCAAACATCACACACACACACGTACACACGCGCACACACACGCAAATACAAGTGCAAACACCACACAGACACGCATGCACATACACACATGTACACACACACCCTCAAACATACATGCAAACATCACACACACAAGTACACACACGCACACACACGCAAATAGAAGTGCAAACACCACACACACACACACGCATGCATGCACATACACAAACGCATATACGCAAACACATACATATATGCTCACACACATACGCAAAGTCAGTGATAAATCCTCACAAACGATAATTTAGGATAGCTACAAATCAAGCAGAATGGGATCAGGTCCAGCTGATGATGATCTGAAGACCAACATGCTTACTGATTCAGACAGTGATTATTGGAAAGTGGATTCATTTTAAGCATTTCAGAAAGTGTTAGCCCGGAGTTTTACTCAGATGTTCTGCTCGAGCCTTTCCAGAGGTCAGCAGCCTCCTTGAGCTACTGAGCGAAAGGGAAGTTTCCTAGACAGTGACTCAGCCTAAATAAAATCTGGGCTGCTTTAAACGTGTCCATGCAGACGAGCATGACCTAGTTGTACATGTAATTCCCAAACTCCTCAACTGATTTTATCTTGGTGGAGTTACTTGGGAAAGCGGAGGTGCCTAAACAACTCATTTAAAGATTAATTTCCACCCTCACGATTGGATTGAATTCACCCAAAGACGTTTAGGAAAACTTCCCAGAAAATGCTTGTAGAGATTTAATTTTTTTTAAATAAATTTAGAGTACCCAATTAATTTTTTCCAATTAAGGGGCAATTTAGCGCGGCCAATCCACCTACCCTGCACATCTTTGGGTTGTGGTGGCGAAACCCACACAAACACGGGGAGAATGTGCAAACTCCACACGGACAGTGACCCAGAGCCGGGATCGAACCTGGGACCTCGGCGCCGTGAGGCAGCAGTGCTAACCACTGCGCCACCGTGCTGCCCAGAGATTTAATTTATAAACTCACAGTTAAAACAATAAAAACGTTCAAAACACAAAAAGGCTTTCTCAAGCTGAGTTACATCAGTGTCTCTACTTTCCTGAAATGGATGAACCAGCAGATGGACTGCGAAGCCCGTTTTTTTTGTGGAATCAATAATTTTCTCGTTTTCTTTCTAAAATCCGATTGCCTGGGAGTTGCAACGGATAAATCCACAAAAATGACAACTGGCATTTCGATAGGAAGAAAGAGAGACATATATTTATTCAGCAGCTCTCATAATCGCAGGATGTCCCCAAAACGCTTTACGACCAATGAAATATTATTGGAGTGTGGTCTCAGCTCCAATTTAAAGAGAGTTTATTGTCCCAGGATGTTCACAGGAGCACCGAGAGACAAACATTGTCAGAAAGCCACACAGGGAGATGCCTGGACGGGTTTTAAGGTGTATCGTAAAGGAAGGGAGGGAGGCAGAGAGTTTGATGCAGGGGATCCCCATCATTACCAGAGGATTGATCCACACCGGGGTAAATCCTACAACTGCAATTAACGTTCTTCCTCAATAAACACAAATGCCAATCTCGTGAGCTAACAAGGCAGTACGAAAAGACAAAGGGCGGATTCTCCATTGGCTGACAGTGAAATCGGGAACCACGATTGGGCGGAGAATAGGTTCCAACGCCGAAATCGGGGCGGCGCCAATCTGACGGCAGATCGCAATTCTCCGTCACCTCGACAGCGGTGTCAATATGTTCCGGAACGTACGTACAGTAAACACCGTTTGCATATCATTAGCAGGCCCGACCCGGTATTCTCCGGAGCCTCCGCCATTCTCCTCCTCCGATGGGCCGAGTTCCCGGCGGCGCGGTTCCCTGGTGCTTTTAAAAATTGGGAAACCGTCATCGTGGCTGCTGAGGGAGAGAGAGGGGGAGTAGGACACAGAGAGGCGCAACTGTGGGCTGTCGGGCCGGACACTGGCAGGGCCGGGGAGGGGAGGGGGGGGGCTGAGGACTGGGGTGTTGTCCAGTCACGGACTGCCATTGCCGTGGACTGCAAGGCAGCCACCCAGAGACCACCCACCTTGGCCACTGGTTCTTCAGAGTGACACCAGCCATATAGGTGCCCGCACCCCACCCTCTGCCATACCTCCCTTCCCCACCTAAGGGCAGAGCCAACAGTAGCCCCTACGGGGGTACTGGATAGGTGCTGCAGAGCATACCGCTGTCATGGGTAGTACCAATCAACAGTACCCTGGCATTAGGGAGCGGCACCAGGCCCAGAGTCCCCATGGTGCTGGGCAACAACAGGGTTGCGGAGATGGAGGGGGGGGAACATGCGGAGGCAGTGCCCGCAGTGCCAACTGGGGCCACCATGCAGCCTGCTGGACCTGGTTGGGCACGGGGATACGCACCACGCTAACATGTTGGCCTTTCACCCCCTGCAGACAATGGATATTGGGGTACAACCAGCAATGGTGGCCTTCCTGCTGGTCGCTGTAGCCCTGGGAGATACCCTGCAGCTGTACGAGCTGCCGCTGCTCGAGGAGAAGGTAGCTGCAGCAGCAGAGTGGGCAGCAGCAGAGCAGGCAGCAGCGGAGCCGGCAGCAGCAGAACGTACAGCAGCGGAGTGGGCAGCAGAACGTACAGCAGCGGAGCTGGCAGCAGCGGAGCGGGCAGCAGCGGAGTGGGCAGCAGAACGTACAGCAGCGGAGCTGGCAGCAGCAGAACGTACAGCAGCGGAGTGGGCAGCAGAACGTACAGCAGCGGAGCTGGCAGCAGCGGAGCGGGCAGCAGCGGAGTGGGCAGCAGCAGAGCGGGCAGCAGCGGAGTGGGCAGCAGCGGAGCTGGCAGCAGAGGAGTGGGCAGCAGCAGAGCGGGCAGCAGAGGAGTGGGTAGCAGTGGAGCTGGCAGCAGCAGAACGTACAGCAGCGGAGTGGGCAGCAGAACGTACAGCAGAGGAGTGGGCAGCAGCAGAGCGGGCAGCAGCGGAGCTGGCAGCAGCAGAACGTACAGCAGCGGAGCGGGCAGCAGCGGAGCGGGCAGCAGCTGAGCGGGCAGCAGCGGAGCGGGCAGCAGCGGAGCGGGCAGCAGCGGGACGGGCAGCAGCGGAGCGGGCAGCAGCAGAGCGGGCAGCAGCAGAGCGGGCAGCAGCGGAGCGGGCAGCAGCGGAGAGGGCAGCAGCGGAGCGGGCAGCAGGGGAGCGGGCAGCAGCAGAACATACAGCAGTGGAGCGGGCAGCAGCGGAGTGGGCAGCAGCGGAGTGGGCAGCAGCGGAGTGGGCAGCAGGGGAGTGGGCAGCAGGGGAGTGGGCAGCAGGGGAGCGGGCAGCAGCGGAGCGGGCAGCAGCGGAGCGGGCAGCAGCGGAACGTATAGCAGCAGAGTGGGCAGCAGTGGAGCGGGCAGCAGCAGAGCGGGCAGCAGCGGAGCGGGCAGCAGCGGAGTGGGCAGCAGCGGAGCGGGCAGCAGTGGAGCGGGCAGCAGCAGAACGTATAGCAGCAGAGTGGGCAGCAGTGGAGCGGGCAGCAGCAGAGCGGGCAGCAGCGGAGCGGGCAGCAGCAGAGCGGGCAGCAGCGGAGCGGGCAGCAGTGGAGCGGGTAGCAGCAGAACGTATAGCAGCAGAGTGGGCAGCAGTGGAGCGGGCAGCAGCAGAGCGGGCAGCAGCGGAGCGGGCAGCAGCAGAACGTACAATAGCGGAGTGGGCAGCAGGTGAGTGGGCAGCAGAATGTACAGCAGCGGAGCGGGCAGCAGCGGAGAGGGCAGCAGCGGAGTGGGCAGCAGCAGAGCGGGCAGCAGCAGAACGTACAGCAGCGGAGAGGGCAGCAGCGGAGCGGGCAGCAGCAGAACGTACAGCAGTGGAGTGGGCAGCAGAATATACAGCAGCGGAGAGGGCAGCAGCGGAGCGGGCAGCAGCAGAGCGGGCAGCAGCGGAGCGGGCAGCAGCAGAGTGGGCAGCAGCGGAGCGGGCAGCAGCGGAGCGGGCAGCAGTGGAGCCTGCCCCAGAGCAACTCAACAGAGACATTAGTGGAGTACAGGAAGTGCAGGATGGAGTTTAGGGTTAGGGTTAAGAAAGCAATTAGGAGAGCAAAGAGGGGATATGAGAAAGCTGGTAAAAGTAGGGGAAATTCCAAGATATTTTATAAGTATATCAATGGGAAGCGGATAGCCAGGGAAAGAGTAGGGCCCATTAAGGACCAAGGGGGAGATCTGTGGATGGAGCCAGAGGACATTGGTAGGGTGTTGAACAAATACTTCACATCTGTCTTCACCCAAAAGCTGTGGAGGCCATCAAAGGGCTGAGAGCCAAGGTGGAGGACCTGGAGAATAGGTCGAGGTAGCAGAATGTGAGAATTGTGGGCTTGCTCGAGGGGGTGGATGGCCCGAGGCCGACTGAGTACTTTGCGGAGATGTTGGCGAGGCTTTTGGGGGAGGGGGAAGGACCCTCCCGGTATGAACTGGACCGGACTCATCGGTCACTGAGGCCCAAGCCAAAGGCAAACGAGCTGCGAAGGCCGGTCATAATTTGTTTCCACAAATCCCGCAAAGGCTGATGAGAGAGGTGGGAGGGGTGGACCTGTGGGGGTTCCTGCACCCTGAGTATTCGTTTTTCTTCCCGGTGCATAAAGTATACTTGAGAATAGACTTTTTCATGGTGGAGAAGGCGCTATTGGCCAGGATCAAAGGGTCGGAGTATTCAGCAATATTGATTTCGGACCATGTACTGCTTTGGGTGGATATGGTTCTGGAGAAGGGGGTGGCTCAGAGGTTGTTAGGGGACCGGAGGTTTTAAGAACATAAGAACTAGGAGCAGGAGTAGGCCATCTGGCCCCTCGAGCCTGCTCCGCCATTCAATGAGATCATGGCTGATCTTTGTGGACTCAGCTCCACTCTCCGGCCCGTACACCATATCCCCGAATCCCTTTATTCTTTAGAAAGGCATCTATCTTTTTCTTAAAAACGTTTAAAGAAGGAGCCTCAACTGCTTCACTGGGCAAGGAATTCCAGAGATTCACAACCCTTTGGGTGAAGAAGTTCCTCCTACACTCCGTCCTAAATCTACCTCCCCTTATTTTGAGGCTATGCCCCCTAGTTCTGCTTTCACCCGCCAGTGGAAACAACCTGCCCGCTTCTATCCTATCTATTCCCTTCATAATTTTATATGTCTCAATAAGGTCCCCCTGCATCCTTCTAAACTCCAATGAGTACAGTCCCAGTCTACTCAACCTCTCATCATGATCTAATCCCCTCAACTCTGGGATCAACCTAGTGAATCTCCTACTGTTTTGCGCTGATATCGGGACGGTGACGGAGGAATATGTGGGGTTTAATTGCAGAGGAGAGGTTTCGCAGTCGTTTGTTTGGGAGGCTCCGAAGGCAGTAGTGATGGGGCAGGTGATTTTGTTCAAGGCTAAGGTGCACAAGGAGAGAGAGGAGCACCAAAAATTGATAGAGGAGATGCTGGAGGTGGGTAGGACGTACGCGGGGGACCCAGACCCTCATGGCCAGGAGGAAGGTGCTTCAGGCGAAGTTCCACCAGTTGTCCACAGGAAAAGCGGTGACCAGTTGGGAAGGGTGAGGGGGCGGTCTATGAACATGGAGAGAAGGCAGGGTGCATGTTGGCTGGCCAGATCTGGAGGGAGGCGGCGAGGGAGACAGTTCAGGTGCGGGATAAAACGGGGAAGCTGGTGGTGGCCCCGGAACAGATCAATAAGTATTTGAAGTGTTCTGTAAGAATTTATATAGGTTTGATTGATTGGTATTTATTGTCACATGTGCCGAAGTACAGTGAAAAGTATTTTTCTGCGGCCGAGGGAACCTACACAGTACGTACATAGTAGACAAAAGAATAATCAACAGAGAACATTGACAAATGGTACATCAACAAATATGATTGGTTACAGTGCGGAACAAGAGGCCAAACAAAGCAAATACATGAGCAAGAGACATTGGGCAGGCTTCGATTTCCCAGCTGTTAAGGAAGGATAAGGACCCGGTGGTGGAATGTGGGTCATATCGGCCCATATCCCTAGATGCCAAGATATTTGGTGGCAAGGCTGGAGGGGTGACTCCCGAAGGTGATTGGGGAGGATCAGGCGGGGTTCGTGAAGGGAAGGCCGAAGTTTTTGGATGTGAGGAGGTTGGTAATGTGATCCTGTCTCCGGCAGAGGGAAAGGAGACAGAGGTGGTGGTGACACTGGACACAGAGGAGGTGTTTGATTGGGGAGAGAGGGGCTATTTTGTGGCGGTATTGTAGAGATTTGGAATTGGGCCGAAGTTCACGGCTGTTGTACAAGGAGCTGATGGCAAGTGTTCGCACTAATAATTTGAATTTGAGGTACATTTCTCTGCACCGGGGTCCGAGGCAGGGGTGTCCTTTGTCGCCTCCTGTTGTTTGCACTGGGTATAGAGTCTTTAGCCATCGCGCTAAAGAGCTTGGGGTTGTGGAAGGTGATAGTGGGGCAGGGTGGAGTTTTGGACATCCTTATATGCCGATGATCTGTTGCTGTACATTTCAGAACTGAGCACATCGGTGGGGAATATAATGGAGCTGCTCCAGGTCTCACATCAGCGGTAGGGAAACTATTAGAGAAAATTCTGAAGGAGAGAATCTATCTCCACTTAGAGAGGCAAAGTTTGATCAGGAATAGTCAGCATGGCTTTGTCAGAGGGAGGTCATGCCTTGAAATGTTTGAACATGTGACCAGGTGTGTAGGCGAGGGTAGTGCAGTTGATGTAGTTTACATGGATTTCAGCAAAACCTTTGACAAGGTCCCACATGGGAGACTTATAAAGAAGGCAAATACACCTTGGGTACAAGGTAACTTGTTAAGGTGGATTCAAATTTAGCTTAGCTGTAGGAGACAGAGGGTGATGACAGGCGGCTGCTTTAGTGTCTGGGAGCCAGTGACCAGGGGCGTACCACAGGGATCTGTGCTGGGTCTCCTGTTGTTTGTCATTTATATAAATCACATAGCTGACTATGTGGAGGATGGATCAGTAAGTTTGCGGATGACCCAAAGATTGGCAGGTTTGTAAACAGTGAGGTTGAGTGTCTTGGTTTACCGGAAGATATAGACAGGGTGGTGAAATGGGCAGAAAAATGAGAGATGGAATTTAACCTTAAAACGTGTGAGGTGATACACTTTGGAAGGAGTAATTTGACAAGGAAGTATTCAATGAATGGCCTGACGCTGGGACGTTCCGAGGAACAGAGGGACCTTGGAGTGTTTGTCCATAGACCTCTGAAGGCAGAAGGGCAGGTTAATGGGGTGGGGTAAAAGGCATATGGGATCACTTCTCTTTATCAATCGAGGCACAGATTGCAAAAGCAGGGAGGTCATGTTGGAGTTGTACAGAATCTTGGTGAGGACACAGCTGGAGTACTGTGTGCAAGTTTGGTCATTATATTACAGGAAGGATGTGTTTGCACTGGAGGGGTTGCAGAGGAGATTCACCAGGATGTTGCCTGGGATGGGACATTTAAGTTATGAGGAGAGGTTGGGGCTTGGGTTGTTTTCTCTGGAGCAGAGACTGAGGGGCGACCTGATCGAGGTGTACAAGAGGGGCTTGGACAGGGTGGATCGGGAGCAGCTCTTCCCCTTAGTTGAAGAGTCAGTTACGAGGGGACACAAGTTCAAGGTGAGGGGCAGGAGGTTTGGGGGGGGATTTGAGCAAACACATTTTTACCCAGAGGGTGGTGAGGGTCTGGAACGCGCGGCCTGGGAGGGCGGTAGAGGCGGGTTGCCTCACATCCTTTAAAAAGTGCCCGGATGAGCACTTGGCACGTCATAGCATTCAAGGCTATGGACTAAGTGCTGGCCAATGGGATTAGGTAGGCGGGTCAGGTGTCTTTCATGTGTCAGTGCAGAATCGATGGGCCGAAGGGCCTCTTCTGCATTGTATTATTCTGTGATTCTGTGATACCATCTGGGCCAGGGGCCTTGTTGTTCTTCAGCTTTTCAACCTCGCTGTGAGCTGGGGTTACGCTGAGACGGTGGCGGGTAGTGTGTTGTGGGATGGTGTCGACAGTATTTGCATCGAAAGCTGTGTCTTGGTTCAGGAGGTTGTTGTGTTATGTACTCTGGGATAACACAGGCTGCAGCTGGATGCAGCTTTAACCAAAAGATACTCCAGACCTTGAAGTTAGTTCAATCTGATTTATTGAACCAGTAGCACAGTTAGCACAGTTCTCTGTGAGTTTGACTCTCTGCTAACCTAAGTGTGGTTACTCTGTCTGACTGAACCAGACTATGGTGGATTTTTAGGCGGACCTATTAGTGCCGATTATGTCTATTAGGTGCCAATGCTTGGAGTGAGGGCATTGCCATGAAGTCTTCCACTTGTCCCTCTGGCGGAACAGGGTGTTTGCGATGACCAGGCCATGTTCTAAACATTTTGTCAGGGTGACTCTGTTGGCGTTTGTTTTCCCCGCACCTTCCCTGCCTAACAAGCCCCTCAAAGGGGTTGCATCCTTTCCGATATACAGCAGCGCTCACCATGTACAGTTTAAAGTCTTTCAGGAGTGAAATTAGGAAGCCCAGCAAGACACAAAGGCTGCTAGAACTTTGGGATTTTCTTCCAGAAACTGCGATTGAAGCCAGATCAATTGTTCATTTTAAATGTGAGATTGACAGTACCTTTGGCTCACAGGAATCTAAGGGGTGTGGGGCAAAGACGGGTGTATGGAGTTAGGTCATGAATGAATATAATGAAGAAGATCAAGGAGTTAAGTGGCTTCCTCCTGTTCCTATGTCCCAGCGGCACCTCACTGGACAATAAGAGTCAATCACATTGTGGAATTGGGGTCACATTGAGGCCCCGACAGGGCAATGAACTTGAGCTCTTTGGATTACTTTGGATTAGGGGCTGGTTTAGCACAGGGCTAAATCGCTGGCTTTGAAAGCAGACCAAGGCAGGCCAGCAGCACGGTTCAATTCCCATACCAGCCTCCCTGAACAGGCGCTGGAATGTGGCGACTAGGGGCTTTTCACAGTAACTTCATTTGAAGCCTACTTGTGACAATAAGCGATTTTCATTTCATTACTAGTCCAGTGAGGGATGCACTAAACCCAGAAACAAAGTATTAAAATCTTTCCAATTATAAGTAATGGATTTTAATTTAAGGAAAGAAATATGCCTGTGTTGGTTGAACTGTCATTTAGGCGTGTTTGTTTCCTGTGAATATTTAAGTAGTAACATAAAAACATAAGAAATGGGAGCACGAGTTGGCAAATTGGGCCCTCCATCCTGCTCCACCATTCAATAAGAACTTGGCTGGTCTTCTGCCTAACTTCCACCTTCCTCAACTGTTGGGAGGGTGTTGCTTAGGGAATGTGTCTGTTAAGGAAGTATTTGTAGTCTTCAGCATGTTAACAGTAAGTCATTGTTGACTCCTTGCACCTACATATATTCAGTAAAGCGTACAGGCGAGGAGCTATTTCCATGTCCAGGTTTTTACACGTCTCTGCTCAACACCACACTGACCCTAGCACTGGATCATGTGCCTTCTGACATCACTGTGTGGAGGGTTGGGTACTCATCGCACATTAACCCTGTGTGTCACACCATTTTACTAACAAGCACTATCCGCTAATTCCTTGAATATCCGAAAATCTACCAAGCTCTGTCTTGAGTACATTCAATGACTGAGCTTCCAAAACCTTCAGGGGTAGATTCCTAAACCTCTGAGTGAAGACAT
The DNA here is from genome assembly GCF_047496885.1 of Scyliorhinus torazame. Classification (NCBI taxonomy): domain Eukaryota; kingdom Metazoa; phylum Chordata; class Chondrichthyes; order Carcharhiniformes; family Scyliorhinidae; genus Scyliorhinus; species Scyliorhinus torazame. Next base: position 9,561,416 of record NC_092717.1, read on the forward strand.
TTCTCCTCATCTCAGTCCTAAATGGACAACCCCTTTGGCCTCCACATTTTTTTCTCACATTTTGTTATACGCATCTTATTGACTGTTGCAGGAGGAGAACTTGACCGCTATTTTAATCGCTGCCCCCCCCTCCCCCCACCCACCATAACTGGTGCAGGTGGGAGGGGAGGGGGGGGGTTGGGAGGGGGGCTCGGTTAGCTTCGTACTGGGTGACCATGAGGGGGAAGGATTGATCTGTGTTCCTGATGGGGTCTGCCACCTCGCCAAGTCAACGGAGCGAAGGTCACACACAGTGTGGCCTCCTCAGGCTCCGCCCAGGGGAGTGCCTATCCAATTAGAATGGCGGAGCGCTTCACTCCGAGGATTGTGAAGCTGCCCTCCCCTCCCCTCGTCCCTCCATCCCATTCCATCCCCTCACTCCTCCTGACCCTCACCCCCACCCCTCCCCTTTCACTCCTCCTTTCCTCCACTCTTTCTGCCCCTCGCTCCTCCCCCTCTCCTCACTCTGAACTATTGAACAGTAAAGGAATAAAAGGTTATGGTGAGCGGGCAGGTAAGTCGAGCTGAGTCCACAAAAAGATGAGCCATGGTCTTATTGGATGGCGGAGCAGGCTCGAGGGACCAGATGGTCTACTCCTGCTCCTAGTTCTTATGTTCTTAACTCGCCTCCCACCCCACATCTGCCCCCATCCACCCTCCTCCTGCCCCTCACCCTCATCCCTCCCTCTCACTCCATCTCATTCCAGATGTCCCTCACACCCACCTCTCCCCCACTCTTCCCCCTCCCCTTTCACTCGTCCCATCCCTCACTCCTCACCTTCACCCCTGTTGCCCCTCACCCTCATCCCGCCCTCTCACTCCATCTCCTCACTCCTCCTGTCCCTCACTCTCACAGCTCTACCTCCTCTTGCACTGATCCCATCCCTCACCCCTCCTGTCCATCGCTCCTCCCCTCCCTCTTCCCCGCTCTAAACTCCCCTCCCAGCACTCACCATCACCCCTCCCGCCCCGACCCTCACTCCTCCCTCGCCCCCCCTGTTGAATGCCACTCAAACAGTGCAGATTTGGTTCGGAATGAGAGAGAGCTTATGCAAATGTAATTCGATATTTGTAACAATCCTGAAGCTGACAGCGCGATGTGGGACAGTAATGGAGAAGGTTTATGTACACTTTCTCCCAGTGTTGGCACCAAACTCCTGCATTCTGGAATTCAAAGATGCAACTACACCGCCAGATATGTTGATGGAATGTTCCGGCTGGGACGGGGCCTTGTTAGTCTTCAACACTCTCAGCAACCAGCAGCATCAATTAGACGGTCGCCACGTCCTCAAATACCTCCAGCAGAATTTAATTCTGCAACCTAATGGATATTAAAGTGTAGATTTTAACCCCATCCACCCCACTTTAACCTGCCAGTTAAAAGAGCCTTAGCTGCTGAGTCCCAATAAAACACTGTGGCCATAAGAGCAGGTCAGAGGCTGGGAATTCTATGGTGAGTAATTCTCCTCCTGACTCCCCAGAGCTCGCCCACAAGACACGGGTCAGGGATGCGATGGAACGCTCTCCACATGCCTTGACGAGCGCGGCTCCAACAGCGCTCACGAAGCTCGACACCATCCAGGACCAAGCAGCTTAAGATGCACAAAATGGCCTTCTTAATATCGCTGGCAGTAATATCCTGCAGAACCGTCGGTATTAAAGTGGCAGGGATCATTTGGAGTGCTGTATTTATCCACGTTCCCTTCCCTCAATAACATGTGACTTCTGACAGGCCTAAACTGGGACTGACAGTTTTTGGGAGGGATGTTCAGATGTGGGGAACTTTCCAGTGTCCATTTGAACACACGGTCGCCTTCCAGAGGGCATGTGTCTGTCTTCACCAAATCAAACCTGCTCCAAAAGTGGTGGTGATTCTTGGGAAAAGCCATGCCACAATTGAGGTCAGTAAGAGAGAGGCTCATGCAGTACTGAGGGAGCAAGGTACTGATCTGATGATACATAAAACTGAAGTCCTCGATGCCTGTTTCCCCCCCTCCCAAACTATACTTTGTTCCTAAAACATATTGAAGTACATTATGTGACAGTTCAAAGTTGACATTATATAGGGTTCACTCATGATCAATTTATTTCACGGCAGTATGTAGCACTCTGAAGTTGTACTACAGTAGGGGGGCCTTAATAGTGGCCTGTCCCCATTTCGCCTCTGTGGCGGCTGCCCCAAGCTTTAGTGGGTCCCCCAGCACATAGTCCCAGACCTTGGAATGTGCCAGCCTGCAACATTCAGTCATTGACAGTGCTTTGCAACCCAACAGATATACCGTGGATCAAAGAATATCCGTCTTTAACTGTTTTTTAAAATAAATTTAGCGTACCCAATTCCTTTTTTCCAATGAAGGGGCAATTTAGCGCGGCCAATCCACCCACCCTGCACATCTTTGGGTTGTGGGGGCGAAACCCACGCTAACACGGGGAGAATGTGCAAACTCCACACGGACAGTGACCCAGAGCCGGGATCGAACCTGGGACCTCGGCGCCGTGAGGCAGCAGTGCTAACCCACTGGGCCACCGTGCTGCCCACCACGTCTTTAACTGTTTGGTTGTTGAGATCCCACGGCACTATTTGAAGAAGAGCACAGGGTCCCCTTGAAAATGAAAATCGCTTATTGTCACAAGTGGGCTTCAAATGAAGTTACTGTGAAAAGCCCCTAGTCGCCACTTTCCGGCGCCTGTTTGAGGAGGCTGGTACTACTGTCCAGGCCAACATTCCTCCTTTAACGGGCGATGGACCAGTATTGTCAAAGGACCGGCAATGGCTAATGCCCGGGGTGGGGATGGTGGGGTGGAGAATGTGTTCAAATCCCAGCTGGTGGAATTTAAATTCAATTAATGAATAAATCTGGGATTGAAAGCTAGTCTCCGAGATGGTGACCATCATTGATTACCGTGAAAACCCATCAGGCCCAGTAATGTCTTTCAGGGAAGGAAATCTGCCATCCTTACCTGGTCTGGCCTATATGTGACTCCAGACCCACGGGATAGACTCTTAAACATGTCCTTGAAATGGCCGAGCTAGCCATTCCATCCAAGGGAAATTAGGGATGGGCAATGAATGCTGTCCTTGCCAACGACTCCCAAAACCCAGGAAAGAACAATAAAAAAGCCAAAGCCAGGATATTAAGGCCCCGCAAATTAAAGGCCAATTTAATTAACCCACTATATCGGGCGGCAGGGGACGCACCGTAACCAGGCCATAGAGTCCTGGCCCAAATCTAATTAATGAGTCATTCATCTCAGTGCCGATTGTGGGATATTGCTACGGACAAAAAGGCTGCGTAAACAAACAACACAATTGCACGGTGGGCATTTAAAGAAGTTTTTTAAGGGTTAGGTGTTACAAAAATGGAGGCATTCTTTCGGGGTGGGCTTTGGTTTCAGAGCTGTCGGTGCCATTTCCGTGTTGTGTCAGATCGAACACAGCAGATGACACGTGTCCGCCGAGCTAAACAGGAGAAAGGAGCAGCAACCGTGTTCGAGGTGGGGCTGGTTCTAAGTTGGGTGGGAGGGGTTTTTTTTGGACGCATTTAATTGAAAAATGAAAAAAAAAAGAAATGAAAATCGCTTATCGTCACAAGTAGGCTTCAAATGAAGTTACTGTGAAAAGCCCCTAGTCGCCACATTCCGGCGCCTGTTCGGGGAGGCTGGTACGGGAAATGAACCGCGCTGCTGTCCTGCCTTGGTCTGCTTTCAAAGCTATCTCTTTAGCCCTGTGCTAAACCAGCCCCTTATTGGGCTGATTTAGTGACCGCAAAATGTCACTCAAGATTGAGCCAGTGGATTTTGGGGGGGGGGTGGGGACAGTGAATTCACAATGGCGATTTGCCTTTGGAATTCCCTGGCAGACTCGTCAATGTGTTTTTAGTGCTGGACAGTGTAAAACCTCTGGCAAACCAGTGCATTCAGTTTGTCCAAAGGTGCTCCGGGGGGGGGCTGGTTTCTGACTGAAGTGCAGCACCGTGGTCTGCCACTAGATGGAAGTCAAAACAAAGGTTTTCGTTTTTAAAAGTTTAAACATAATCATTTCAAAACATCCGCTCCGGTTGCAGGAGCAATGGTTGAAAAGACAACTGGGCAGAGCGGGACAGCAGATAAAATTCGCTGTCGCACAGTTTAATCTTACAAGAAACCTGGTTATCAAAATATTCCATAGATGTTCAGATGTGCGATTGGGGGTGTGATTTAACCACCGTGTTGCGGCCGACAAGGATCTGGACGTCCCGGTTAAATTGCAGGAAAAGCCAAAATCGAGGTTCGTGCCAGGCGCGAATCAGTTTGCCATCTAACTGGCTGTTCCCGACGTGCCAGACCACGCCCACATATGGCGAGCAGTCATTAATCCGAATTTGGGATTCATTTCCATCTCGTTCACGAGATTGAAGTGGAATGTAACGGCCTCCTGGGATTAACTGCACCCCCCCCCCACCCCCGCGTGGGATCACGCGGGCGTCGTTTACCGTTCCTTTTTTTAAAAAGTGAAGCTGGCACAACGACTGCTGAGGGGATCTGAGAAGGTGAGGAGCCATTTCCATTTTCCGACAAGTAGCCCAAGGGCACTGGAGCTGCTGCCCCGGGGGGGGGGGGGGGGGGCGCACACCTCTCAGGGGGATTGGGCTTGGTCGGGGAGGGGGGGGGGAGGTGACGGTATTTTCATCCGCGAGGCCTTCAAGCCATCTTTAAGTATTGTGGAGACTGATAAGAGGGGCAACTACATCTGCTGCTTGCCTGTCCTACCAAACACTTGGAAGACAAAGCCCTGCTCTTGGGTCTGTGCTGAAGGTCACTTTAACTCCCTTTGACTGTGAGCAGCCTCCAGCTTCACAGCTGCAGGTTGTGTTTGCTGCTTGCTCCTGCTGGTGGCTGCAGATGCCTGGAGGCCGCTGTTGCTGTTTCCTTCCTTTTCTGTAGCCAGAAAGGAGGACACCTGGTCCTGGAACACTGGGCTCAGGGGGACGTATAGGTCCAGAAGGCAATCCTGTTTGAAGCAAGAAGACGCTGCGGGGCCTGGTGCGCGACATTGATCCAAATGGGCCACCTGATGACACCATTGAAGAAATGCTTTCGCAGATTGCTGATGCTGGTGTGGTGAGTGTTGCCTGTAACTGGCACGTCACCGCGGGTTACACACACTGGAAGTTAAGGATGTTCAGCTGCACATTGAGAGCCAGTGGAATATGTGGATGCCAGGATGTGGTTCCGGTGAGATTGGGTCGTGTGGGAGGGGCCTGCACAGCTGCGACTCCTGGACGGAGAATGGCTCTGATACGTGGAACGTGTCACACACTGATGGACAGATCATTTCTACCACAAAGTTCTGGACATGATAACACATTCTTGGGCTTTGTCATTGAGCGGTGCATCGGACGCTCAAACTGTGGTTCCGGTGCCTGGGCCGCTCTGTGCAACTGCAGTGCGTCCCTCGAGGGTCTCCCACTTTGCGGTGGCCTGCTGTGTCCTCCACAACCTGATACAACAGCGGGGCGACATGCTGGAGGAGGAGGGTCTTGCAGCCTCATCTGCGGAGGAGACGGACCAGGAGAGATGGTGGACGAACCCGGGGAGGAGCCTCAGGAAGAGCCGGGGAATGGAGGACAGGCGGCAGCAAATGGCCGGCATTCCCGGAGGACCAGGGAGTCCCTCATCCTCGCTTGATTCTCATAGGACAAGGCTTTGTTCGTCAGACCACCCCCTCCCCCACCATTCCACTCCTTCCTCGCCGACCCTCCCAACCCCCTACCACCAGCCACCCTGTTTCAGCCTCCCAGATTCTGTGTAACATATTCCCAGGGTGATGGGCCTGTGTCGGCACTGCCAGTGGGTCAGTATACAAGGCAGGAGAGTGATGATCACTCGCTGTGAGCTGAGCACTGGTGCTCCTCAGTTTCTTCAAAGGTCTGACTCCTGTCTGACGCACAAAATCACACTTTGTTCAGTTAAATTGCACCCTGGCTTTAAGTTTCCAACCCCTCCATTATAAACTGATGCTCTCTCTAAAGCCAGTTGTGAAAATTTGCAATGTTGGAATCGGCTGCAGTTTTACGCTTAATGTACTTGAGAAAATTTGAATGATGATGAAATCGCACCTCTCTGAAAGTATCTGACATTATTATTCCCTTCTTAGCACAGTTCATACTGTAACTTTAGCTGCAAACCTCAATGGTTCATAAGCTGGAACCAGGGAACAATGCGTGTAATGCAATATTAGAAAGTCAAAATCACCCATCCAGAAATTAGCCCTGTACTTAGGACAGAGCTCACTGACATTTAACCGGACCCATTAGAAACGGTCGGCTATGTTTTTACACTTCATTGGTTTTACACAGAGGGAATACTGCAGCTTTAACAATAGTAGGCTATTCATTTTTACTGATTTTTATATTCTATTCATTTTTACTAAATAATTAAAGTTCAGATATTTAACAATGAGAATACTTCAAAGTAAAAGTGAATCATTGGATGTGAAGCAGGTGGGGAAATCCTGAGGGTGCAACATGGTCAGAAATAAAAAGCAGATATGAAATTTAAAATTTTTATTTCCTCATTTACAGTGATTCTACCATAAGGAGATCAAGGAGGTCACTAAGCGTCAGAGAGCAACATTTACAGTCTCTTTTTTTTTTAAATTTGGAATACCCAATTCACTTTTTTTCCCAATTAAGGGGCAATTTAGCGTGGCCAATCCACCTACCCTGCACATCTTTGGGTTGTGGGGGCGAAACCCACGCAGACACGGGGAGAATGTGCAAACTCCACACGGACAGTGACCCAGGGCCGGGATTGAACCCGGGACCTCAGCGCCGTGAGGCAGCAGTGCTAACCACTGCGCCACCGTGCTGCCCTAGTATAAAGGTTTAATGTCAATTACATAAATATATGATTTACATCGTTAGTGATGTAAGATCACATGACAACAGTGTATGCTGAGAGATAGTTCTATGTCGAGCCTTGTGCTAAGCATGTATTGTACATAGGGCAATGTTCAATAAAAGATAACGTTTACCAACAACCTAGCCTCCAGCAGCACCTGTAAATTCAGAGTACGAAAAGCCTCATGTAAAACCACCTAAGATGACAATAGATAGGTTTCTGCTGCAATTGGACAGAAAATCACAGGCAGTTGCATTTTGACCAAGTTCCTAGCACAGGATTTCCTCTCCTTGCAATTTCTCTCTGCCTCTGATGTGCACTTGCTCTCAAAGGGGGCCTCGCTGTTTTTTACTCAGGTGTGCCAGGTGCAGCAACCCTGGACAAGCTGCTCCCAGGACTCAAAGTCGATATCAAAACTCCCAAGTGAAGCCTGAGTATCCTTGCCCCAGACTTACCTCTCCACAGGACATTTACTTTGGTAAGGGTATTATACCTACATGCGCGCAGTATCCAGAACAAGGTAAATGAGCTTGTTGCGCACATTGAAATTGGCCGGTACGATGTTGTGGGCATCACAGAGACGTGGCTGCAAGGAGATCGGGGCTGGGATCTAAATATACAAGGATGTGCGGCCTATCGAAAGGACAGACAGATGGGCAAAGGGGGCGGGGTTGCATTGTTAGTAAGGAATGAAGTTATATCGATAGCAAGGAGCGATATAGAATCAGAAGGCATAGAATCTCTGTGGGTAAAGTTGAGGAATCACAAAGGTAAAAAGACTCTGATGGGAGCTATGTACAGGATTTGGTGATGTGCAATGAGGCAGACTTGATTAGGTATCTTAAGGTGAAGGAATCCTTAGGGAGCAGTGACCACAATATGATAGAATTTACCCTGCAGTGTGAGAGGGAGAAGCTGGAATCAGATGTAACGGTATTACAATTAAATATGGGTAACTACCAAGACACGAGGGAGCAGCTGGCCAGAGTTTATTAGAAAAGGAGCCTAGCAGGGAAGACAGTGGAGCAGCAATGGGAGGAGTTTTGGGGGGTTATTCGGGAGGCACAGCAGAAATTCATCCCAAGGAGGAGGAAACATGCTAAAGGGAGGACAAGGCACCCATGGTTGACGAGGGAAGTCAAGGAAAGCACAAAAGAAAAAGAAAAAGCATACAAAGTGGCGAGAATTAGTGAGAAGCCAGAGGATTGGGAAGCCTTTAAAAGCGAGCAGAGGACAACTAAAAAGTCAGTAAGGGGAGAGAAGATGAATTTTGAGTGCAAGCTAGCTAATAATATAAAAGAACATAGGAAGAGTTTTTTTTCAATATATTAAAGGTAAGAGAGAGGCAAAAATAGATATTGGACCACTGGAAAACATGGCTGGAGAAGTAATAATAGGAAACAAAGAAATGGCAGAGGAACAGAATAGTTACTTTGCATCAGTCTTCACGGTGGAAGACACCAGTGGGATGCCAGAGCTCCAGGAGAACCAGGGGGCAGAGGTGAGTGCAGTGACCATTACTAAGGAGAAAGTTCTGGGGAAACTGAAAGGTCTGAAGGTGGATAAGTCACCTGGACCGGATGGACTACACCCCAGGGTTCTAAGAGAGATAGCTGAGGAGATTGTGGAGGCATTGGTGGTGATATTTCAGGAATCACTGGAGGCAGGAAGGGTTCCAGAGGACTGGAAAGTGGCTAATGTAACACTGCTGTTTAAGAAGGGAGGGAGGCAGAAGACGGGAAATTATACGCCAGTTAGCCTGACTTCGGTCATTGGTAAGATTTTAGAGTCTGTTATTAAAGATGGGATCGCGGAGTACTTGGAAGTGCATGGTAAAATAGGACCGAGTCAGCACGGCTTCGTCAAAGGGAGATCATAACTGACAAATCTGTTACAGTTATTTGAGGAGGTAACAAGGAAGTTAGACAAAGGAGAACCAGTGGACAGGATTTCTTTAAGCATAGGAGATTGTTAAATAGGTTAAGAGCCCATGGTGTTAAGGGTAAGATCCTGGCATGGATAGAGGATTGGCTGACTGGCAGAAGGCAAAGAGTGGGGATAAAGGGGTCTTTTTCAGGATGGCAGTCGATGACTGGTGGTGTGCCTCAGGGGTCTGTGCTGGGACCACAACTTTTCACAATATATATTAATGATCTGGAAGAAGGAACTGAAGGCACTGTTGCTAAGTTTGCAGATGATACAAAGACCTGTAGAGGGACAGGTAGTATTGAGGAAGCAAGGGGGCTGCAGAAGGATTTGGACAAGCTAGGAGAGCGGGCAATGAAGTGGCAAATGAAATACAATGTGGAAAAGTATTCGGTTTAGCACTTTGGAAAGAGGAATTTAGGCATAGACTATTTTCTAAATGGGGAAATGCTTAGGAAATCAGAAGCACAAAGGGACTTGGGAGTCCCTGTTCACGATTCTCTTAAGGTTAATGTGCAGGTTCAGTCGGCAGTTAGGAAGTCAAATGCAATGTTAGCATTCATGTCAAGAGGGCTAGAATACAAGACCAGGGATGTACTTCTGAGGCTGTATAAGGCTCTGGTCAGACCCCATTTGGAGTATTGTGAGAAGCTTTGGGCCCCGTATCTAAGGAAGGATGTGCTGGCCTTGGAAAGGGTCCAGAGGAGATTAACAAGAATGATCCCTGGAATGAAGAACTTGTCATATGAGGAAAGGTTGAGGACTCTGGGTCTGTACTCGTTGTAGTTTAGAAGGATGAGGGGGGATCTTATTGAAACTTACAGGTTACTGCGAGGCCTGGATAGAGTGGATGTGGAGAGGATGTTTACACTTGTAGGAAAAACTAGAACCAGAGGACACCATGTCAGACTAAAGAGACGATCCTTTAAAACAGAGACGAGGAGGAATTTCTTCAGCCAGAGGGTGGTGAATCTGTGGAACTCTTTGCCACAGAAGGATGTGGAGACCAAATCACTGGGTGCCTTTAAGACAGAGATAGATAGGTTTTTGATTAATAAGGGGATCAGGAGTTATGGGGAAAAGGCAGGAAAATGGGGATGAGAAAAATATCAGCCATGATTGAATGACGGAACTGACCCGATGGGCCGAGTGGTCTAATTCTGCTTCTATGTCTTATGGTCTTGCGGTAAGCGAGTGTCAGGCATGCTGGTGACATGACCAGCCCAACTTAGTTGTGACAGTTTCAATATGTTGTGGGCGCTTGCCATGCCAGCTTGAGTGATCACCTCGGTGCCTGGAATTTTATCCTGTTATCTGATCTTCAGATGCTCCCGGAGGCAGCTCGAGTGAAAGTGGTTGACCTTCTTGGCATGATGCTGGTACACAGTGCAATTGTCACATGTGTAGAGGAGAGTGGGCAGGACAATTGCTCTGTAGATTTCAGTTTGGGAAGCAGATGTCATTCCCAGGTCGGCTCCACCAGAGGTTGGTTTAGCTCAGTGGGCTAGACAGCTGGTTTGTCATGCAGAACAAGTTAGATAATTTGGACATTCTGAATTCTCCCTCAATGTACCGGAACAGGTGCCGGAATGTGGCGACTAGGGGCTTTTCACAGTAACTTCATTGCAGTGTTAATGTAAGCCTATTTGTGACAATAAAGATTTTTTTTTAAAAGTACACCTATAGTTACACTTGCTTTAGCAATTCTTGGAACGTCATCACAGTAGTTCAGGCTTTGATGCATGCACAAACCTTAGGGAACCAGAACATCTTCAGTGTCACCCCAAAGACTGGCACGGGAGTCTCATGGGGAGAAATTCTGTTGCTGATGCAAAGGTGAGATCGGTATTCATACAGCAGGAGTAAATGGCGATCTGAAGTACTTACACCTCACAAAACAACTTCAGTCAGGTATTTTCTATGTATCCAAGCAATTTCTCTGATGCTTTGCTTTCATGAATTTTGAAATCATGTCAGTGTTCTGTTTCAGAATGACAGGCGGTGAAGGATGCAAAAGGAGCCTAGCCGTCACATTTATTTACAGAGACACACATTACAAGCATACGCCTCCAAACCCAACAAGCACAGTTTCAGTCTGTTCCTGTATACTCTTTTGATCAACAAGAATGGGATCAAATTAACAAATTAAACAGTCAAACGAATTGGGGCATGGGTGGGGGTGAATAGTCTCTTAAAGAGACTCTACTCCTCTATAGGAGCACATGTGAACCCCCAGTTAATCCCCATCATCTAAATACAACAAAACACTCAATGAATATGCATAAACGTCAGCAAGTCTGCAATTTCCAAAAAATCCATGACTTCCATGCGAAACTCCCAGCCAATTATGCTAATTTTACAATTTCAAAGATGGTTCTGTTGTTATTTTTAACTATAAAAAATTGCTGGAAGCTTTTGAGGTTTCTCTGTCTGCAAGACAAATGGTCAATAGATGATTTTTACTTGTGTTCTCTTAACTTGATCCTTAGTTCTATCAAAGTTCCACATTAAACATTTTAGAGTGTGACCTGCGTGCTCAAGTGTTCCACCTCTCCATTTACATCAATCAGAAAACATAAACAGCAGAGGACTGACTGTCGTGGGCCATTGAATCCCGTTTCAGTTTTAAAGAATCCATTCCTACAATGTCACGGACAGGCAGGGCCAGTGAAGGTTATATTTTCTCCACATTAAGAATTAGATAAATGCTTTAAATACAAAGTTTAAGCAACTGTTAAGAACTCCCCTGATGTTATCTGCAAGAGTGTCTCAAAACCCCAAAGGATAATTTGAAACTTGGGTTCTCAGTGGTGTATATTTGTTTGGAATAATGTAAGGGACAATGTACAACACAGTCAGGAACCAGTCCAGTCATTGTGTAAACAATTAAGAAAGAATATTTATTAAAGAAAAAAACCGCAACAAAAAGCTAATGTACAATTTGACCCTGAAGTATGTGAATAACAAAGCACACCATTTTATCTGAAGTTACCTCTTGTTCCCAAAATATACCCACAATCCCTGAACATCACTTTTCCCAAACAACATCTAATTTTAGTAACGCTATAGGTCAAATCCAGCTTATGGTTACCACACAATTATGCTTAGGTGACCGAGTCTGGGAAAACTTCTCTTCCTGGCTCAGCAAAGGCACAAAACTGTGTCTGCAATCTGCTCTAAATGTTTATTGAAACAGCCTCCTCTCCTGTCAGATTGTAGGATGGGAGAACTAGCTTCCTTCCCCAATGAGGGTGCTAGCAGTTGCATTGTTCAGTCTCTTTTATATCCCGCCCTGTGGATTGGGCTGTCTACGTCTCTCAAATTCCTTGCCTTTAGTCATTTGTATAGCCCCACTGATCGCAAGTAAACAAGGTTTCTGATATGGCCATTCGTACCTCAATGTCTCTAGATTCCTGCTAATCTTGTTACTGGGCAAATCGCATTTCATTATTCTTCTAGATGCCTGCTAATCTTGTTAATTGTCTGTTACTTTGTTTTCATCTCAAGATCACTGTTAATCTTGTTAATTTGCCAAATTCCCAACAGTAATTCTTGATTATAAGGAAAATAACAAGCTAAAAAATGAGCGAATTTTTTTTCTCCTCGGACGTCCTTGTATATTAACTATGTTCACCAGTAATTGGGAAGCATTCATTCACCTATCAGAATACAGTAGCGACAAATGTTAGCCCCACCAGACATGGCTCTGACTGACACCACATTGGAGTAAGCATCCTATTGTGTAATAGCCCAAATCATCTGTTCCTGGACACTCTCCTGAACTAATTTTTATGGCTACAGTTAGCCCCTATCCCGTAATACTGACTAATGGTTAACTGTACCAATTTACTAATTGAAGTGATTTAAAGGTCTGGGACTTTTCGGACAATTTGCAAGTTTAAAACACCTCTTTATATCTTTATATGCTCTTTATATCCATGTTGTTGTAAAAAAAAGAGAGATGTCTGTTCATTCAGAAGATGTTTAAAACCTTTTCGATGTGAATATTGAGCTTTCATCTCCTGTTACCATAGAATCAGACAGCACTGAATGAAGCCATTTGGCCCACCATGCCTTTTCAGGGGGTGCTTTCCCGATCAATGCAACTGGCTTCATAAAGAAACATTTCTCCCCATCGCCCGCTTTAGGGCTTTTGCCAATTGACTTGAATTTCTGCTCACCAACACTCCCGTTGCTTATCCCTAATTGCCCTTGAACTGAGTGGCCATTTCAGAGGAGCAGTTCAGAGTCAACCATATTGCTGTGGGTCTGGAGTCACATGTTGGCCAGGCTGGGTAAGGGCGGCAGGTTTCCTTACCCTAAAGAGCATTAGTGAACCAGATGGAATTTGGCGATTGTAATGATATGTGTATCGATATGCCAGTGAAGGGTTGATTATTACATCTCAGTGTAATACAAACACTAGAGGGCACCACCAGTTCCCAGTATAAATATCAGACCTCAGGGAATCTTGGGTAGTTAAGTGTTAGCAGAGGAGATTGATCACAGCACGAGGACTAGTTTAGATTAGACAGAGTTAGCACAAGGACATCATTCGTTAATACTAGATTATAGATTACTGTTTAACAGATTCAGCATAACTTTATTAGAGGTTATAGCTCAGTATTGTGTACGAACTTTATTTAATTCATCGTTATTCAATAAATTAGTTTTGCTTCAATCTAAAGATTCGTGGTTTCTTTATCATCAACTCATCAGACCATTCTGGATCACAAGGCAACGAATAACGACATATTACCACAAAGTGTAATATAACAGTGATAGTTTCATGGTCGCTATTAAAGTTCAAATCCAGGGCTGCACAGTGGTGCAGTGGGTAGTGCTGCTGTCTCATGGCGCCGTGGTCCCAGGTTCGATCCCGGCTCTGGGTCACTGTCCGTGTGGAGTTTGACATTCTCCCCGTGTCTGCGTGCGTCTCGCCCCCACAACCCAAAGATGTGCAGGGTAGATGGATTCGCCACGCTCAATTGCCCCTTAATTGGAAAAAAACTTAATTGGGTACTCTAAATTTATATTTTTTTAAAAGGGGGCGGGATTCTCTGACCCTCCGTGCCGGAATTGCGCCAGGCGCGGGGGCAGAGAATAGCCGTTCACGCCGGAGCGACGGCACTTCCGTGATTCGCTGCAGACCAGCGAGGCACGTGGGCGCGGGCAACGCGGCGACGGTCGGGGGCCGTTGAAAGCGGCCCCCGCGGCTATTCTCCGTGTTCAATGGGCCGAGTGCCCGCCGAGTCCCACCGGCATGATTCACATGTGGTCCCACCCGGCAGAACCTCAGCGTTCTGGCCGCGGGGGCCGTCCTGGTGGGGGGATCCGACTCCGGGGGGGACCTCCACGGTGGCCAGGGTCGCGATCGGGGGCTACTGGTCGGCAGGCGCGCTCATTCCGGAGGGGACCTATGTTCCTCTGCGCGGTGCCCCTGTAGAACTCCAGCATGTTGCGCGGGGGTCAGCGCGAAGCCGGCTGCCGCGCATGTGAGGACCCGCGGCCAGCCGCCATGCGCATGTGCGGCCGCGCGGGCGTAACTGCAGGGCTCTGCCGGCAGCCAGAGCTGCGGGACGCATGCCGTGGCTCTGCTAGCCCCCTTGAAAACAGAGAATCACCTTGGACCTTCGAGGAAAAAGTCCAGAGTGATTCTCGCCCGTTTTCCGGCGGGCGTGGGGACTTAGTCCCCAGAAGGGAAAATCCCGCCCAGGATGATCCCAGTGCACTTTAGGGTCAGTGAGGTACGTTTAAGTGTAGTCACCATTGTAATGGTGGAAACAAAACAGCCAATTTGCGCACAGCAAGATCCCACAAACAGCAACGTGTCTACGTGGGTTTCCTCCGGGTGCCCCCGTTTCCTCCCACAGTCCAAAGATGTGCAGGTTAGGCGGATTGGCCGTGATCAATTGCCCTTAGTGTCCAAAAGGATTAGGAGGGGTTGGGTTATAGGGATAGGGTGGAAGTGAGGGCTTAAGTGGGTTGGTGCAGACTCGATGGGCCGAATGGCCTCCTTCTGCACAGTATGTTCTATGTTCTATGTAAGGAAATTCGCCTGGCCAAAAGTAGTGCGATGAAAGGCTACCCCCATATCGAAGAGTCATTCCTCGGGGAATAAAGGTCAAATTCTGGACAGCCCCCTTTTGAAGGGCTAATTTGAAAAGGGGCAATGAAGGACTTACTGTCCTTCAGATGGTGCAACCTCACTATGATGATCTCCCTTCATTTACCTGGAAATATGGAGCCTTAATGCACTCTTGCATAATCGGTGCACTTGTTCAACATACGCAAATCGCCTGAGGTACAAGTGAAGATCTGTTGCTTGCAGCCGGCACCATTGTACGTTCTGCGCATTGGGTCGGCCAAACTTTTCAACATCTTTTCATATCTCCCCACTACCCAACTATGGCCACAGTTTGGCAGCCGGCCAATTGTATTTTCAGCCCATAGTTAACAAACTTTCCGTTTTGCTTCTGTAGACCATTAAAGCTTGAACAGCCTGGCTGATCCAATTGGCTCAGCCAGCTGAGGGTCATCTTTCACTGGGGTTTCAGCATGTGTTACTGTGGAATGAGAAAGCGGCCGTTCCCTCAATATCTGCAGCTCACTGACCAATTCCCTTCACATTGGATTCAGTCGGGCCAGTGTTTCTCTAGGAACCATTCGGCAGTGAGGCAAAGACTTTCAGGAGGAGAACTGCAGAGCTTAGGGAGCAGACCCCTGAAGGGGTGGCTGCCAGTGGTGGAGGGGTTAAAATGAGTGGTGCGCAACAGCCTTCGGAGGAACCCAGGAATTTCATAGGAGTGCAGTGCTTAAGGAGGTTACAGGGATGAGGAGGGACGTGGGACACGGAGGGGTTTGAAACCAAGGATGAGGGTTTTTAAATCGAGGCAATGCCATACCGGGAGTCAACGTAGGTCAATGAGCGAAGGGCGAGTCGGATTTGGTGCAAGTTACAACACAGATTGCAGAGTTATAGAATTTTAGAATTTAGAATTTACAGTGCAGAAGGAAGCCATTCGGCCCGTCAAGTCTGCACCGGCCCTTGGAAAGAGTACCCTACCTAAGACCATAGACATAGACATAGAATTTACAGCATGTAAATGGGTTATGGATCAGCTGAAGTTTTACAACAGGCGTGAGGTATGGGGTTGGCCAGGAGAGCATTGGAATAGTCAAGTCCAGAGGGAACAAAGAATATTCGAAGGAAACTTTTTCGGAGAGTAGAGGTCTCGGAAAATCTTGCCCCAAATGCTTGAATAGCACTGTGTTCAAGCCCACCCAATAAGGACGTTATTGTCCAGCACCATTTGTACACTTACTAACATTTTACACAGCAAATTAGCTCATTATGTTAAAACGGAAGGCCAACCGTGTGGCACTAGCATCGCCAATCCATCCCTCGTTGGACCCACACTGCAGCCAATCGCATAAGTTCCCATTGCAACCTACAGAAAGGCTAGGACGGTTCTTTTTCACAGGTTCAGCAGCAAATATCTCCTCTTCACCGCTAACAACAGGATCCGGGCAAGTATTAAATAGTCTGCATGCAGCAATTTAATAACTTAGCCCATTACTTCCCGGCTCCGCAGCATCTGATTTGGTGGGGGGGGGGGGGTTTACCCCAAACATGCACTGGGGAATACCTCTCCGATGTCCCCAGGTAAGGGTTAATGCAGCAATTGTCCAGAAGAGCTAACTTCCCCTCCGGACAATTGTGTTGCACTTGGAACCATCCAACACGACGATTTAAATCGCTAACTTCAGGCGTTTCTGCAAATACAATCTCTTCTACCTTCTGCGTAGTTATTTCAAATATTCAGACCGATCGCCACACAGCTCCCCCCCCCACCCCCGCCCCGCCCCCAAAAAACAAATTGTGGCAGGTGGAATTCAATGTCAGCAAGTGTGAGGTTACCCGTTTTGGACCAAAAAAGGATAGAGCAGGGAACTTTCTGAATGGAAAGAGGTTAGGTACAGCGGATGTTCAAAGTGACCTGGGTGTTCCGGTGCATAGATCCTGAAAATGCCATGAACAAGTGAAGAAAACAATCAGAAAGGCTAATGGAATACTCGCCTTTATATCTAGAGGATTGGAATATAAAGACACAGGGGTTATGCTGCAGCTACACAAAACCCTGGTTCAAAATCACCTGGACCGGATGGACTACACCCCAGGGTTCTAAGAGAGATAGCTGAGGAGATTGTGGAGGCATTGGTGGTGATATTTCAGGAATCACTGGAGGCAGGAAGGGTCCCAGAGGACTGGAAGGTGGCTAATGTAAACACTGCTGTTTAAGAAGGGAGGGAGGCGGGGCAGCACGGTGGCGCAGTAGTTAGCATTGCTGCCTCACGGCACCGAGGTCCCAGGTTCGATCCCGGCTCTGGGTCCGTGTCCGTGTAGAGTTTGCACATTCTCCACGTGTTTGCGTGGGTTTCGCCCCCACAACCCAAAAGATGTGCAGGGTAGGTGGATTGGCCCCGCTAAATTGCCCCTTAATTGGAAAAAATGAATTGGGTACACTAAATTTAAAAAAAAAAGAAGGGAGGGAGGCAGAAGATGGGAGATTATAGGTCGGTTAGCCTGACTTCAGTCATTTGTAAGAATTTAGAGTCCATTATTAAAGTAGAGATCGCGGAGTACTTGGAAGTGCATGGTAAAATAGAACTGAGTCAGCACGGCTTTGTCAAAGGGCGGTCATGTCTGAGAAATTTGTTAGAGTTCTTTGAGAAAGTAACAAGAAAGTTAGACAAAGGAGAACCAGTGGACGTGATTTATTTAGATTTCCAGAAGGCCTTAGACAAGGTGCCGCATAGGAGACTGTTAAATAAGTTAAGAGCCCATGGTGTTAAGGGTAGGATTCTGGCACAGATAGAGGATTGGCTGACTGGCAAAAGGCAGAGAGTGGGGATAAAGGGGTCTTTTTCAGGATGGCAGCCGGTGGCGAGTGGTGTGCCTCAGGGTTCTGTGCTGGGACCACAACTTTTCACAATATACATTAATGATCTGGAAGAAGGTACTGAAGGCACTGTTGCTAAGTTTGCAGATGATACAAAGATCTGTAGAGGGACAGGTAGTATTGAGGAAGCAAGGGGGCTGCAGAAGGACTTGGACAGACGAGGAGAGTGGGCAATGAAGTGGCAGATGGAATACAATGTGGAAAAGTGTGAGGTTATGCACTTTGGAAGGAGAAATGGGGGCACAGTCTATTTTCTAAATGGGGATATGCTTAGGAAATCAGAAGCACAAAGAGACTTGGGAGTCCTTGTTCACGATTCTTTTAAGGTTAACCTGCAGGTTCAGTCGGCAGTTAGGAAGGCAAATGAAGGGCGCAGTGGGTTAGCCCTGCTGCCTCACGGCGCCGAGGTCCCAGGTTCGATCCTGGCTCTAGGTCACTGTCCGTGTGGAGTTTGCACATTCTCCCCGTTTCTGCGTGTGTTTCGCCCCCACAAACCAAAAAAATGTGCAGGCTTGGTCGATTGGTGATGTTAATTTGCCCCTTAATTGAAAAAAATCAATTTGGGTACTCTAACTTTATCAAAACAAACGGAAGGCAAATGCAATGTTAGCATTCCTGTCGAGAGGGCTAGAATACAAGACCCGGGATGTACTTCTGAGGCTGGATAAGGCTCTGGTCGGAGCCCATTTGGAGTATTGTGAGAAGTTTTGGGCCCCGTATCTAAGGAAGGATGTGCTGGCCTTGGAAAGGGTCCAGAGGAGGTTCACAAGAATGATCTCTGGAATGAAGAACTTGTCGCATGATGAACGGTTGAGGACTCTGGTCTATACTTGTTGGAGTTTAGAAGGATGAGGGGGGGAGGGATCTTTTTGAAACTTACAGGATACTGCAAGGCCTGGATAGAGTTGACGTGGCGAGGATATTTCCACTTGTAGGAAAAGCTAGAAGCAGAGGACACCATCTCAGACTAAAGGGACGATCCTTTAAAACAGAGATGAGGAGGAATTTCTTCAGTCAGAGGGTGGTGAATCTGTGGAACTCTTTGCTGCAGAAGGCTAATCATTGAGTGTCTTTAAGATAGAGATAGATAGGTTCTTGATTAATAAGGGGATCAGGGGTTATGGGGAGAAGGCAGGAGAATGGGGATGAGAAAAATATCGGCCATGATTGAATGGCAGATCAGACTCGATGGGCCGAGTGGCCTAATCCTGCTCCTATGTCTTACGGTCTTATGGATCCCACTTGGAGTCACTGTGAGCAGTTCTGGGCACCACACCTTAGGAAGGATATTTTGGCCTTGGAGGGAGTGCAACGTAGGTTTACAAAAATGATACCTGGACCTCTAGGGTTACGTTACGAGGAGAGATTACACAAATTAGGCCTGTTTTCTCTAGGAGTTAGAAGGTTAAGGGGTGATCTGATTCAAGTCTTCAAGGAAAGGACAGGGTAGATAAAGTTAAACTATTTCCACTGGTTGGAGATTCTAAGACTGGGGGGGAGGGGGGGGGCATAGTCTAAACATTAGGGCCAGACCATTGAGGAGAGATGTTAGCAAGAATCTTTTCACTCCGAGGATGGTAGAGTTTGGAATTCTCTCCCACGCACAGCAGGTGAAGCTGGAACAGTTGTTAAATTTAAATCCAAGATAGATTTTTGTTGAGCAAAGATATTGAGGGACATGGGGCAAAGGCAGCATTATGGAGTTAGGTCACAAATCAGCCATTTCTAAACGATTTGAAAGGGCGTCCTTCAACCAAAAAGGTTTGAGAAGCACTGGTATAGAGGGTGAATGTTATGTTAATTGTATTGTTAAGATTAAGGATGAACAGTTGGAGGGTATTAATTGATTCCGTATCTTGGGCACACACTGTAACTGGTAGATGTGGCGGGAGGCTGGGGTGCACACAGAAATTATGTTTTAGTTTAATTAGCTACATTTCCATTGACGTTTTGCTTTAGTTACGGTGCCCCACCCGAGGCTGTGATTTTGGTTTAAAGTGCTTGATTAAAAGGCGATAAAAAGCGACGACTGGGCCACTCTGGTGTTGGGCAGCGGGAGGCAGAGATGTGTAATGCTGCGTTCTGTGAGGGATCTTGTAAGGGGTCTAGTTTGAGGGCTATGGTGACGGCAGCATTGCCAATGGCTCCGAGTAGGTAGTCAGGGAGCCCACAGGTGCAGTCCACGGTGAAGATATGGAATCAGCTGAGGAGGCATTTTAGGGTGGAAAGGATGTTGGTGCTAACGCCGCTGTGCGAGAGTCATGGGTTTGAGCCGGGGGGGGGGATGGATAGTGTATACAGGAGGTGGAGGGAAGTGGGGCTGGTCAAGGTGAGGGATTTGTATTTGGAGGAAGGGTTCGCCAGTCTGGAGGAGCTAAGGGAGAGGGTAGAGCTGCCGAGGGGTAGTGAGTTCTGGTATCTACAGGTTAGGGACTTTGCACGAAAGGTCTGGAAGGGGTTCCCTAGAATTGCCGGGATACACCCTGCTGGAGCGACTGCTGCTTCCGGATGTGGAAGGGGAGGGAAGAATTGGGGATATATATAAGTGGCTGGGGGAGCAGGGAGGCGAGCGGGTGGTGAAGATTAGGAGAAATGGAAAGCGGAGTTGAGAATGGAGATCAATTGGGGAGTATGGAGTGAGGCACTGCGAAGGGTAAACGGGACCTCCTCTTGTGCAAGGATGTGCCTGATGCAGTTTAAGGTGGTGCACAGGGTGCATATGACTCAGGCGAGAATGTGTGAGTTTTTCAGGGGGTAGCAGATGAGTGTGAGAGATGTGGGGGCCAGCGAATCACGTGCACATGTTTTGGGGTTATGAAATATTGGGAAGATTCTTGGCGGGAGTGTTCGAGGTCTTAGCCAGGATAGTGGAGGAGGAGGTGGACCCGGACCCTTTGGTGGCGATATTTGGGGTTTCAGAGAAGCCGGAGCTCATGGAGAGGAGGGAGGCCGATGTCTTGGCCTTTGCCTCTCTGATTGCACGGCAGCGAATTTTGCTGGAGTGGTGGTCGGCATCGCCCCCGGGGGTAGCAGCCTGGTTGAGTGACCTGTATGACTTCCTGCAGTTAGAGAAGATAAAGTATGAGTTAAGGGGCTCAGCAGGGGAGTTTGAGAAAAGGTGGGGGGCGTTTGTGAACGTGTTTGAGGAGCTGTTCGTCGCAGGGTGTTGTGGGGTGGGGGGTGATGGGGGGTGAAAAATCTGTACAGTCTGTATAGTTGATTGTTGGGAAGTATCTTTCCTGGGGTGTGTATTTGCTGTAACCTGCTTTGATACATGTTTGTAATAAAATACGTTTTTAAAAAATGCTGGGTTCTATCAAAAAATGGTCTGGTTTCATACTTCACTCTCTGGCTTACATCCAATTAATGTACAGATGATTAGTAAATTTGCAGATGACACATAAAGCGGATAGTGAAAAAAATTATATAAGATTGCAACAGGATCTTGACCAATTGGGCCAGTGGGCCGATGAATGGCAGATGGAGTTTATTTTGGATAAATGTGAGGTGATGCATTTTGGTAGATCAAATCAGGGCAGGACCTATTCAGTTAATGGTAGGGAGTTGGGGAGTGTTATAGAACAAAGAGGTCTAGGGGTACAGGCTCATAGCTCCTTGAAGCTGGAGTCGCAGGTGGACAGGGCGGTGAAGAAGGCATTCAGCATGCTAGGTTTTATTGGTCAGAATATGGAATACAGGAGTTGGGACACCTTGTTGAAGTTGTACAAGACATTGGTGAGGCCACACATGGACTACTGTGTTCAGTTCTGGTCACCCTATTATAGGAAGAATATTGTTAAACTAGAAAGAGTGCAGAAGGGATTTACGAGGATGCTACCAGGACTTGATGGTCTGAGTTATAAGGAGAGGCTGGATAGGCTGGAACTTTTTCCCCTGGAGCCTAGGAGGCTTAGGGGTGATCTTATAGAGGTCTATTAAATCAGGCATTGTCAAACTCGGTGGCGCGACCCGCGAGAGGGTCGCGAAGCCGTCTGTCGCGGCGCTCCCGATCGCGCAAATCTGCGCGCAACAGCCGCAGCAGCTGGCTGTTAAGAACACCGGCTGCAAGCGGCCTTCAAAATGGCAGCGAACATGTAAAAAAAATGCGGCTGCACTGCGCATGCGTGCGCGATCATTGGCTCATGCGTGCCCGATCATTGGCGCATGCGTGCCCGATCATTGGCGCATGCGTGCCCGATCATTGGCGCTTGCGTGCCCGATCATTGGCGCATGCGTGCCCGATCATTGGCGCATGCGTGCCCGATCATTGGCGCTTGCGTGCCCGATCATTGGTGCGCATGCGCAGTGCGGCCACTTTTTTTTTTAATGGTCGCAGCTTTCCGTTTTACAAGTTCGGGGGGGGGGTTTATTCATTTATTTTATTCATTTAATTTTTTTTCCCATTTTTTTTTTACAAGTTCGGGGGGTTTTATTTGACAAACGTTTACAGGAAAAAAATGCAGAACTTTGGACAGATGGAGACTCCATACTTTCCGACACCGGAAGGCTTCACCTTCATCCAACAGGTTCCATTGGAGGAGTGTGTACGAGGGCCAAAGGGACCCAAAGCCATTTCCTCCGTTTTTGTCAGCAGCAGACAAGGTAAGAGAAAATGGTGGGTCGTGAAGTTCGGCCGGCATGGGTCGCGAAGGTCGGCCGGCGTGGGTCGCGAAGGTCGGCTGGGTTGGGTCCCGAAGGTTGGCCAGTTGGTAAAAATGGGTCCCCGGAAAAAAAGTTTGAAGAACACTATTAAATAATGAGGGGCATTGATGAGGTAGATAGTTGACATCTTTTCCCAAAGGTAGAGGAGTCTAGAACTAGAGGGCGTAGGTTTAAGGTGAGAGGGGAGAGATACAAAAGAGACCAGAGGGGAAATTTCTGCACACAGAGGGTGGTGAGCATCTGGGACTGGCTGCCAGAGGCAGTGGTAGAGGCGGGTACAATTTTGTCCTCTAAAAAGCAGTTAGACAGTTACATGGGCAGGGTGGGTATAGAGGGATTTGGGCCAAATGCGGGCAAGTGGGACTAGCTTAGTGATAGAAACTGGGCGGCATGGACAGGCTGGACCGAAGGGCCTGTTTCCATGCTGTGAACATCTATGACTCTATGAGAAGCCTAAAGTAAATTAGAAATGAAGGAATAAATTATTTATTTAGTAACCCAGACCAGGGCAGGTTCACACTGTTAGATTTTGAGTTCCCCCTCAGCAGCCAGCAGGAGAGGAGATAATTCCAGGCCTAAATCTCCCAAATTAGGATTCACTGGACCATGCTGGCATTAAGTGTGGTTTAAGTTTACCAGTAATACAAACTTTTTTTTTGCTTTTCATTGATTTAATATGTTTCCTTTTGATTCAATATCCGTTTCAATTCATCATCATGTTTTGTAATTCAGTGCATTTATTCCCTGCCATAAAGTGTTGCGTTACGGCCATCAAAGGAACATAGAATACAGCAGATTTATCACGTAGCTTCTTGTCTTGCTGGCTACTGAATGGTACTGAAGTAATAAGCACTGATTTTATTTCCCTGCCTTGACATACAGTGAATGTTAATGGATATTTAATTATTTTGAATGTGTTTATATCAAGTCATGAACTAGCCTATTATGCTAGCTCCATGACTCGCTGCCGAAGCAGACCACATTCAATAATGAGATAACTGTGCAATTTTAATATTTAAATTCCCAGGTCAGCTCATTAATAAATACAATTGCTTCAGCAGACTTTCAAGGTGACAGCCATTTAACTTCTGAAGAAGGATGATGAAGAACGTAAATTGAGAGGGTTAAGTCCAACCTAAATGTCACAAGCAAGGTTTTAAGAACACACAAAATAGGAACAGGAGTAGGCCATTCGGCCCCTCGAGCCTGCTCTGCCATTCACTAAGATCATGGATGAACTGATGTGGTCTTATCTCTGCTTTCCTGTCCGTCCCCATAGTTTTGACGATCCAAATTCTGTTTCCATAGAGACCATTCAGCCCATTGACACTCCGAAAGAGCACTCCACCTGGGCTCACTTCCTCGCCCCAGCCCGGCATTGATGATGGCCAATCCATCTAACCTGGACACCTTTGGATTGTGTGGGGCAACTGGAGCACCCAGAGGAAACCCACGCAGGCATGGGAGGAAAGTGAAATCTCCACACAGTCACCCGAGGCCGGAATTGAACCCGGGTCCCTGGCACTGTGAGGCAGCAGTGCTAACCAGGGAACCGGTCAAATTCAGCCTTGAATACATTAAATGTCTCAGCCTTCACGGCTCTCTGGGATTGCCCCTGCCAGCCTCTCAGTCCCACCCAGGCACCCTAGCACTGCAAATGTGCCCAGGTGGAAGCAGGAGTGCCAGGGTACCACCCAGCCCAGAGCCTGAACACCCGGGGGCTTCCGATGGCCTGGGCGAACCCCTTACGTGCTGTTTCATAGATTTCATAGAATTTACAGTGCAGAAGGAGGCCATTCGGCCTATTGAGTCTGCACCTTGGGTGCTCTACCCAAGGTCAACACCTCCACCCTGTTCCCATAACCCAGTAACACAACCTAACACTAAGGGCAATTTTGGACATTAAGGGCAATTTAGCATGGCCAACCCATCTAACCTGCACATCTTTGGACTGTGGGAGGAAACCGGAGCACCCGGAGGAAACCCACGCACACACAGGGAGAACGTGCAGACGCCGCACAGAGAGTGACCCAAGCCGGGAATCGAACCTGGGACCCTGGAGCTGTGAAGCAATTGGGCTAACCACTGTGCTACCATGCTGCCCACATTTGTGGCATCACAGTGTGCAGGCATTCAATCCCAGGCATTAGGAGACACCTAACTGCTCACTTAAATATGCAAATTTTGATCCGCCCACTGAGGGCGAGATCCAGATCACGACATCTCGTGAGATATTGTAAGATCTTGCGAGGCATCTTGAGCACCGCAAATCGCCTTGAGTCGGACACGACGAAGTTGTTCGATCGTGCCCAATGTCTCTAATGAACTACTCCACAGGGAACCCTCCTAATCCAAACAAAAATCCTTTAGCCTAAGCTTTTACGATGCTTTAATTGCACCTCTGGCTCCCAAAAAGCCAAGTTGCCTTGCAAACCAGGATTTTTACAAACACCAGTATCCCAGGTTTTTAACCCTTACTGCAGCAAATACATCAATATATCAGAAATGTCTGCACTCATCAAGTGCCTTCGTGAACCGCTGCAGTCCTGCAGGTGTAGGTACACCCATTGTACTGTTAGGGAAGGAGTTCCCAGATTTTGAACCAACAAAACTGAAGGAACTGGCCGATATATTTCCAAGTCAGGATGGTTTGTGTCTTGGAGAGGAGCTTAAAGATGGTGGGGTTCCCATTTATTAAGCATAGACTTGTTGACTGCTTTAGGTCTCCTGTCTTGATGTGCTTGTTAGGTAATTTGGACATTCTGAATTCTCCTTCAGTGTACCTGAACAGGCACCGGACTGTGGCGACTAGGGGATTTTCACAGTAACTTCATTGCAGTGTTAATGTAAGCCTACTTGTGACAATAATAAAGGTTATTACTATTATTAGCCTCTCCCCTCCTATATGTGCTAACTCTTTACAACAAACAAACAAAGAACAAAGAAATGTACAGCACAGGAACAGGCCCTTCGGCCCTCCAAGCCCGTGCCGACCATGCTGCCCGACTAAACTACAATCTTCTACACTTCCTGGGTCCGTATCCTTCTATTCCCATCCTATTCATGTATTTGTCAAGATGCCCCTTAAATGTCACTATCGTCCCTGCTTCCACCACCTCCTCCGGCAGCGAGTTCCAGGCACTCACTACCCTCTGCGTAAAAAACTTGCCTCGTACATCTACTCTAAACCTTGCCCCTCTCACCTTAAACCTATGCCCCCTAGTAATTGACCCCTCTACCCTGGGGAAAAGCCTCTGACTATCCACTCTGTCTATGCCCCTCATAATTTTGTATACCTCTATCAGGTATCCCCTCAACCTCCTTCGTTCCAGTGAGAACAAACCGAGTTTATTCAACCGCTCCTCATAGCTAATGCCCTCCATACCAGGCAACATTCTGGTAAATCTCTTCTGCACCCTCTCTAAAGCCTCCACATCCTTCTGGTAGTGTGGCGACCAGAATTGAACACTATACTCCAAGTGTGGCCTAACTAAGGTTCTATACAGCTGCAACATGACTTGCCAATTCTTATACTCAATGCCCCGGCCAATGAAGGCAAGCATGCCGTATGCCTTCTTGACTACCTTCTCCACCTGTGTTGCCCCTTTCAATGACCTGTGGACCTGTACTCCTAGATCTCTTTGACTTTCAATACTCTTGAGGGTTCTACCATTCACTGTATATTCCCTACCTGAATTAGACCTTCCAAAATGCATGACCTCACATTTGTCCGGATTAAACTCCATCTGCCATCTCTCCGCCCAAGTCTCCAAACAATCTAAATCCTGCTGTATCCTCCGACAGTCCTCATCGCTATCCGCAATTCCACCAACCTTTGTGTCGTCTGCAAACTTACTAATCAGACCAGTTACATTTTCCTCCAAATCATTTATATATACTACAAAGAGCAAAGGTCCCAGCACTGATCCCTGTGGAACACCACTGGTCACAGCCCTCCAATGAGAAAAGCATCCTTCCATTGCTACTCTCTGCCTTCTATGGCCTAGCCAGTTCTGTATCCACCTTGCCAGCTTACCCCTGATCCCGTGTGACTTCACCTTTTGTACTAGTCTACCATGAGGGACCTTGTCAAAGGCCTTACTGAAGTCCATATAGACAACATCCACTGCCCTACCTGCATCAATCATCTTAGTGACCTCCTCGAAAAACTCTATCAAGTTAGTGAGACACGACCTCCCCTTCACAAAACCGTGCTGCCTCTCACTAATACGTCCATTTGCTTCCAAATGGGAGTAGATCCTGTCTCGAAGAATTCTCTCCAGTAATTTCCCTACCACTGAAGTAAGGCTCACCGGCCTGTAGTTCCCGGGATTATCCTTGCTACCCTTCTTAAACAGAGGAACAACATTGGCTATTCTCCAGTCCTCTGGGACATCCCCTGAAGCCAGCGAGGATCCAAAGATTTCTGTCAAGGCCTCAGCAATTTCCTCTCCAGCCTCCTTCAGTATTCTGGGGTAGATCCCATCAGGCCCCGGGGACTTATCTACCTTAATATTTTTTAAGACACCCAACACCTCGTCTTTTTGGATCTCAATGTGACCCAGGCTATCTACACACCCTTCTCCAGACTCAACATCTACCAATTTCTTCTCTTTGGTGAATACTGATGCAAAGTATTCATTTAGTACCTCGCCCATTTCCTCTGGCTCCACACATAGATTCCCTTGCCTATCCTTCAGTGGGCCAACCCTTTCCCTGGCTACCCTCTTGCTTTTTATGTACGTGTAAAAAGCCTTGGGATTTTCCTTAACCCTATTTGCCAATGACTTTTCGTGACCCCTTCTAGCCCTCCTGACTCCTTGCTTAAGTTCCTTCCTACTTTCCTTATATTCCACGCAGGCTTCGTCTGTTCCCAGCCTTTTAGCCCTGACAAGTGCCTCCTTTTTCTTTTTGACGAGGCCTACAATATCTCTCGTCATCCAAGGTTCCCGAAAATTGCCGTATTTATCCTTCTTCCTCACAGGAACATGCCGGTCCTGAATTCCTTTCAACTGCCACTTGAAAGCCTCCCACATGTCAGATGTTGATTTGCCCTCAAACATCCGCCCCCAATCTATGTTCTTCAGTTCCCGCCTAATATTGTTATAATTAGCCTTCCCCCAATTTAGCACATTCATCCTAGGACCGCTCTTATCCTTGTCCACCAGTACTTTAAAACTTACTGAATTGTGGTCACTGTTACCGAAATGCTCCCCTACTGAAACATCTACCACCTTTACTATGGTATTATGGTCCCATGGGTGATGGCATTCCTCTGGCATCTCAGCGAAATGGGCATTGAGCAGATCAGTTTTGATAGTGAGTGTTGACGGAAAGTTAAATGTCAGGGACCATGACAGTCAAGTCTGATCCCAGCTCACCTGATATCCGTTGTTACGGACAGGGGAGGGATGGTAAGATGATGCCCCCTTTTTCCACCTTTTGACTGACGAAGACAGATGTGCTCTGAAAAGGACTAAAAGTGTTTTAAGTGCTGTGATTGTTACTTATATGCAAATGACATATTTCCTTGTAAGTTTTGAAAAAAAAGTTTGTTACTCAATACTTGAAATGTATTTGCAACCGTCCTCGCTGGCATAACCAGACATTCATACTAGAGAAGATGATTACAGAAGAGGTGGCATGCACTTAGGTCTTTAAAAAAATCACTGTCACACTTGTTTCTCTGGTGACAAAAATCCTGAAACATTGCAGGACCGTGATTCATTTATGGTTCACTGGGGGAAACAATGAACCCCGAGGTTTCCGAAGGTGCATTCTCTGTGGCTTATCGTTTGGAGTAGCAGGTTTCTCTCGCATAATCATAATAATACTCATCTGTATTATTGTCACAAGGAGGCTTACATTAACACTGCAATGAAGTTACTGTGAAAACCCCCAAACCCCAGGTGATCAGGTCATTGTGGGATCTCACTGTGCACACATTTATACTGTGACTGCCTGCATTATGCACTTGCAAACGAGTTGATTTACGTTTATTTAAAAAAACGTCCTGCAGGTTGCCTTCCCGCCCAAAAGATGAAAAAAAAAGCCAAGTCCCTTTAAATGTTGTCATTTGTGCCGCTTTCCCACTGAGATGTGGAAGGGCGGTGTGGGTGTCACTGTGGGGCCGGTGTTGGGGCTGTTTGCTGATGTGTGTCATTTCCTCCCCGTCATGGGAAATCCCCTGTGTGTGTGTGAGTTTCTCTCACTAACAGGGCTTCCCCCGACCGTACATCTCACTCCAACCTCTCAGCACAGCAGCCTTGATGTCACATCCAGTGAGCAGAGCTGCAGGAATTGAAAAGGCCACTTGGCTTTTCGGAGTGCAGTGAACTGGGAAAGTTCACCCTATCGGACAGGGGGGGGGGATCAGTCATCGCAACTCTTGCAGGAAACCTCGGCACATGCATCTTCAAGTCAGGTCTTAAGTTATTTTTGCAATGTTGCATTAGACCAGGTTCTTGGCGGCTGGAGTCTTAAATCGGTTTGTAAGGGCCGAATGTTGCACCTTTTCAACCGTCTACGCTGCATTTTAAATCGAAATGAAAAACGTTTCATTCGCACCCCGCGAATGCTGTACCCGGGAGAGGAGCAGTGAAAGGGGCTGGGGGAGGAAATGACTGTTCCAACACTTTGGGGTCCGGTTCAACAAACCTCTTAAACAAATTTAGGCCGACTATACAGTACCCTAACCCTAACCTCTATTAACCTTTGGGGATGAATCTGGGGCACAGATGTCCAATGGGTAAAATGAAAATGAAATGAAAATCGCTTATTGTCACGAGTAGGCTTCAAATGAAGTTACTGTGAAAAGCCCCTAGTCGCCACATTCCGGCACCTGTTCGGGGAGGCTGGTACGGGAATTCAACCGTGCTGCAAGCCTGCCTTGGTCTGCTTTAAAAGTCAGCGATTTAGCCCTGTGCTAAACCAGCCCCTAAAATAAAGGCAATTTGAGTACAATTCCACTCCAGGGAGGGGAGGAAAACCAGTGGGTGTACTGGGTGAACCTGACTCCTTGCTGGGTTCAGGTAAGACAGTAACTCGGGTGGATGCAGAAGATCCCATGGCGCTATTTAGAGGAAGAGCAAGGGGGATTATTTGTGGTATCATGGGCCAATATTTATTCATCGAGCAACATTGGTTAAAAAAAAAACCCACGGGGGCACGGTGGTTAGCACTGCTGCCACATGCCACCAAAGACCCGGGTTCGCTCCCGGCCCGGGTCACTGTCCTTTGTTTTTTTTTGGTTTTTTAAAAATAGATTTAGAGTACCCAATTAGTTTTTTTCCAATTAAGGGGCAATTTAGGGTGGCCAATCCACCTTCCCTGCACGTCTTTTGGGTTGTGGGGGCGAGACCCACGCAAACACAGGGAGAATGTGCAAACTCCACACGGACAGTGACCCTGGGCTGGGATCGAACCTGGGACCTCGGTGCCGTGAGGCAGCAGTGCTGACCACTGTGCCACCGTGCTGCCCCTGGGGTCACTGTCTTTATAATCTTTTATTGTCACAAGTAGGCTTACATTAACACTAATGAAGTTACTGTGAAAATCCCCTAGTCGCCACACTCTGGCACCTGTTCGGGTACACAGAGGGAGAACTCAGAATGTCCAATTCACCTAACAAGCACGTCATAGAACATACAGTGCAGAAGGAGTCCATTCGGCCCATCGAGTCTGCACCAACCCACTTAAGCCCTCACTTCTACCCTATCCCCGTAACCCAATAACCCCTCCTAACCTTTTTGGTCACTAAGGGCAATTTATCATGCCCATTCCACCTAACCTGCACGTCTTCCGGGACTTGTGAGAGGAAACCGGAGCAGCCGGAGGCAGCCCACGCAGACACGGGGAGAATATGCAGACTCCGTGCAGACAAAAGTGAAAGACAAAAGTGAAGGAGAACATGCAGACTCCGCGCAACAAAAGTGAAGGAACTGGCCGATATATTTCTAAGTCAGGATGGTTTGTGTCTTGGAGAGGAGCTTAAAGATGGTGGGGTTCCTATTTATTAAGCATAGACTTGTTGACTGCTTTAAGTCTCCTGTCTTGACGTGCTTGTTAGGTAATTTGGACATTCTGAATTCTCCTTCAGTGTACCCGAACAGGCACCGGACTGTGGCGACTGGGGTATTGTCACAGTAACTTCATTGCAGTGTTAATGTAAGCCTACTTGTGACAATAATAAAGGTTATTATTATTATTAGCCTCTCCCCTCTTATATGTGCTAACTCTTTACTATGGTATTATGGTCCCATAGGTGATGGAATTCCTCTGGCATCTCAGTGAAATGGGCATTGGGCAAATCAGTTTTGATAGTGAGTGTTGACGGAAAGTTAAATGTCAGGGACCATGACAGTCAAGTCTGATCCCAGCTCACCCGATATCGAACCTGGGACCCTGGCGCTGTGAAGCCATTGTGCTAACCACTGTGCTACCATGCTACCCATACGTGGGCAGTGTGGAGTTTGCACATTCTTCCCGTGTCTGCGTGGGTCTCACCCCCACAACCCAAAAGATGTGCAGGGTAGGTGGATTGGCCACCCTAAATTGCCCCTTAATTGGAATTTTTTTAAAAAACCAGATGATTTGGTCATTATTCGATTGCGGGAATTACCTGTGAGCAAATTGGTACTGGCTGTGAGGCTTTGGGGTGTCTGGAAAGGTGATCTATAAATGCAGTGGTTAATGAACAATATTACATGGGGTTTGACGTAACAATCAGGTTGGAAAAAGGGCAATTTTAAATATTTGTTAAAAGATCGGACAGGACTTTTTTTTATGGTAATGTTGATTGTCATCACCAACTCCAGCTCGTATTTCTTATGTTCATCTGTTTGTATGAACATAAAAGTAGGGGCAGGAGTACACCATTTGGGCCGTTGAGCCTACTCCGCCAATCAGTAAGATCATAGTTGATCTTAGACAGAACGGTGGCACAGTGGTTAGCACTGCTGCTTCACAGCACCAGGGACCCGGGTTCGATTCCGGCCTCGCGTGACTGTGCGGAGTTTGCACCTTCTCCCCGTGTGTACGTGGGTTTCCTCCGGGCGCCCCGGTTTCCTCCCACAGTCCAAAGATGTGCAGGTTAGGTGGATTGGCCATGATCAATTGCCCCTTTGTGTCCAAAGGTTAGATGGGGTTACTGGGGACAGTGTGAGGGGTGGGCCTAGGTTAGGATGCTCTTTCAGAGGGTTGGTGTAGACTCTTTGAGCTGGATGGCCTTGTTCTGCACTGTAGGGATTGTATGGATTCTATACATTGCTCGTTCCTGCCAGCTCCCCATATCCCTTAAATGTATCCAACGAAGGTGCATCCACAACCCGCTGGGTAAAGAGTTCCAAAGATTCACAACCCTTTTGAATGAAGAAATTTCTCCTAATCTCAGTCCTAAATGACCAGTCAGTTCCTTATCCAGACACTATGCGGCCCAACGGGTTTGATTTCCCCCACCCAGCAGAAACAATCTCTTAGCGCCCACCCTATCCAGCCTCGTTGAGAATCTAAAATAGTTTCTATCAGACCACCTCTGATTTTGTCCAGAGAAACCTAGGACTAACACCCACATCCCTTCTTCACCCCTTCACCCACCAACACCCCCTCACCCACCAACACCCCCTCACCCCCGAATCCACCCCTTCTCCAGTCACCCCCTCACCCACCAACACCCCCCTCACCCACCAACACCCCCCTCACCCCCAAATCCACCCCTTCTCCAGTCACCCCCTCACCCACCAACACTCCCTCACCCCCGAATCCACCCCTTCTCCAGTCACCCCCTCACCCACCAACACCCCCTC